>NW_027266267.1:21046624-21182963 GCF_022045235.1 Haliotis cracherodii
ACAGTAGAGAAAGAATTATTGTAAATTGTTGTCAATTGTGTTGTGAATGTGTTTGTACGTCATGTGGTTTGGGTAATTATAAATAATACAGAAATAATACAGAAATAATACAGAAATAATACAGAAATAATTCAGAAATAATACAGAAATAAAACAGAAATAATGCAGAAATAATACAGAAATAATACAGAAATAAAACAGAAATAATACAGAAATAATTCAGAAATAATACAGACAGGATGCCGAATGTGTTGTTCAGGTAATTAACAATGAAATAACTATTTTTATATTTGATTATGTCTACCTAACCATCAATTATTTCTGCAATAGTTTGTTAAAACTTATCTGTGGCTGGGTAACTTTGTCTTAAAATAAATTGGTTCAATTAAGACTGAGGTAAGAAAGGAATTTGCAACCACATGTCCCCTGCCATGTTTGATGTGGGATAGATTTGTGCCGAAAAAAGCTAATGTATTGATCTTCGAGATTAGATGTCCAATATTCCCTTCATCAGTTGTGTATTATGCCAAGTTTCAAAAATATGTGTATAAGTTTAAAATCGAACAAGATTTTACAAAATCTGTTGTTGTATATGATACCCATAGTCTTTCGTTCTAAGAAATTGAAGAACACAGGTAGTTTTCTTCACAAGTAGAGGCGCCAGCCCTGAGAATCTATTGTTGGAACAATCGCCTGAACCGTCTGTGATGTCATGAATACTGGATGACATGTTTAATTTTCTCCCACAATGCGTTGATATGACGTCACATTGCTATGGGCCACTCAACCATAACAACTGAATAATTGGCGAGAACTAGCCAATCAACATGCATCAACATGCATCAACGTGCATCAACATGTATCAACGTGCATCAACATGCATCAACATGTATCAACATGCATCAACGTGCATCAACATGCATCAACATGCATCAACGTGCATCAACGTGCATCAACGTGCATCAACATGCATCAACATGCATCAACATGCATCAACGTGCATCAACATGCATCAACGTGCATCAACATGCATCAACGTGCATCAACACGCATCAACATGCATCAACGTGCATCAACATGCATCAACGTGCATCAACATGCATCAACGTGCATCAACGTGAATCAACGTGCATCAACGTGCATCAACGTGCATTATCGTGCATCAACGTGCATCAACATGCATCAACGTGCATCAACATGCATCAACGTGCATCAACATGCATCAACGTGCATCAACATGAATCAACGTGCATCAACGTGCATCAACATGCATCAACGTGCATCAACATGCATCAACATGCATCAACGTGCATCAACGTGCATCAACATGCATCAACGTGCATCAACATGCATCAACATGCATCAACGTGCATCAATGTGCATCAACATGCATCAACGTGAATCAACATGCATCAACCTGCATCAACGTGCATCAACATGCATCAACGTGCATCAACGTGCATCAACGTGCATCAACATGCATCAACGTGCATCAACGTGCATCAACATGCATCAACGTGCATCAACGTGCATCAACATGCATCAACGTGCATCAACATGCATCAACGTGCATCAACGTGCATCAACATGCATCAACATGCATCAACGTGAATCAACGTGCATCAACATGCATCAACACGCATCAACATGCATCAACGTGCATCAACGTGCATCAACGTGCATCAACGTGAATCAACGTGCATCAACGTGCATCAACATGCATCAATGTGCATCAACGTGCATCAACATGCAACAACGTGAATCAACGTGCATCAATATGCATCAACGTGCATCAACATGCATCAACGTGCATCAACGTGCATCAACGTGCATCAACGTGAATCAACGTGCATCAACGTGCATCAACATGCATCAACGTGCATCAACGTGCATCAACGTGCATCAACGTGCATCAACGTGCATCGACATGCATCAACGTGCATCAACGTGAATCAACGTGCATCAACGTGCATCAACGTGAATCAACGTGCATCAACATGCATCAACATGCATCAACTTGCATCAACATGCATCAACATGCATCAACTTGCACCAATGTGCATCAACGTGCATCAACGTGCATTAACGTGCATCAACGTGCATCAACATGCATCAACGTGCATCAATGTGCATCAACATGCATCAACATGCATCAACGTGCAATGTATCAATGAATGTAGGTAAGATAAATTTGTCAACATATCGGGGTGGTTGCATGTACCGTGTGCGTTAACAAAGGCTCACACACAGGGTACGTCACGCGTGATTTACGGGCGGTCAGGTAGCCTAGTGGTTCGCTCGTCACGCTGAAGACCCGGGTTCGATTCCCGACATGGATACAATGTGTGAAGCCTATTTCTGGTGTCCCCCGCCGTGATATTGCTGGAATATTGCTAAAAGCGGCGTTAAACCATACTCACTCACTCACTCACTCACACGTGATTGCTCGGGGTACATAAGTTCACACACAGGGCACATCACACCTGATGGCTCACACAAAGGGCACATCACACCTGACGGCTTGGGGTACATAGGCTCACACACAGGGTAAATCACACCTGACAGCCTCAAGGTAGATAGACTCACACACAAGGTACATCACGCCTGGCAGCTCAAGGTACATAGACTCACACACAGGGTACATCACACCTGACGGCTCGGGGTACATAGGGTCACACACAGGGTACACCACACCTGACGGCTCAAGGTACATAGACTTACACACAGGGTACATCACACCTGACGGCTCGGGGTACATAGGGTCACACAATGGGTACATCACACCTGACGGCTCGGGGTACATAGGGTCACACACAAGGTACATCACACCTGACGGCTCGGGGTACATAGGGTCACACACAAGGTACATCACACCTGACGGCTTGGGGTACATAGGCTCACACACAAGGTACATCACACCTGACGGCTCGGGGTACATAGGCTCACACACAAGGTACATCACACCTGACGGCTCGGGGTACATAGGCTCACACACAGGGTACATCACACCTGACGGCTCGGGGTACATAGACTCACACACAGGGTACACCACACCTGACGGTTCAAGGTACATAGACTCACACACTGGGTGCATCACACCTGACGGCTCGGGATACATAGGCTCATACACAAGGTACATCACACCTGACGGCTCGGGATACATAGGCTCACACACAAGGTACATCACACCTGACGGCTCGGGGTACATAGGGTCACACACTGGGTACATCACACCTGACGGCTCGGGATACATAGGCTCACACACAAGGTACATCACACCTGACGGCTCAAGGTACATAGACTTACACACAGGGTGCATCACACCTGACGGCTCGGGGTACATATTGTCACACACAAGGTACATCACACCTGACGGCTTGGGGTACATAGGCTCACACACAGGGTACATCACACCTGACGGCTCGGGGTACATAGACTCACACACAGGGTACACCACACCTGACGGCTCAAGGTACATAGACTCACACACTGGGTGCATCACACCTGACGGCTCGGGATACATAGGCTCACACACAAGGTACATCACACCTGACGGCTCGGGATACATAGGCTCACACACAAGGTACATCACACCTGACGGCTCGGGATACATAGGCTCACACACAGGGTACATCACACCTGACGGCTCGGGATACATAGGCTCACACACAGGGTACATCACACCTTACGGCTCGGGATACATAGGCTCACACACAAGGTACATCACACCTTACGGCTCGGGATACATAGGCTCACACACAAGGTACATCACACCTTACGGCTCGGGATACATAGGCTCACACACAAGGTACATCACACCTGACTGCTCGGGATACATAGGCTCACACACAAGGTACATCACACCTGACGGCTCGGGATACATAGGCTCACACACAAGGTACATCACACCTGACGGCTCGGGGTACATAGGGTCACACACAAGGTACATCACACCTGACGGCTCGGGATACATAGGCTCACACACAGGGTACATCACACCTGACGGCTCGGGATACATAGGCTCACACACAAGGTACATCACACCTGACGGCTCAAGGTACATAGACTCACACACAGGGTACATCACACCTGACGGCTCGGGGTACATAGACTCACACACAGGGTACACCACACCTGACGGCTCAAGGTACATAGACTTACACACAGGGTACATCACACCTGACGGCTCGGGGTACATAGGGTCACACACAAGGTACATCACACCTGACGGCTCGGGGTACATAGACTCACACACAGGGTACACCACACCTGACGGCTCAAGGTACATAGACTCACACACAGGGTACATCACACCTGACAGCTCAAGGTACATAGACTCACACACAGGGTACATCACACCTGACGGCTCAAGGTACATAGACTCACACACAGGGTACACCACACCTGACGGCTCAAGGTACATAGACTCACACACAGGGTACATCACACCTGACAGCTCAAGGTACATAGACTCACACACAGGGTACGTCACACCTGACGGCTCAAGGTACATAGACTCACACACAGGGTACGTCACACTATATGCGGCTGATAACTAATAAACCTTACAGACCCGTCGAAATCCGGGGTAGAACAGGTCTTCAGCAACCCATGCTTGACGTAAAAGACGACTATGATTGTCGTAAGAGGCGACTAACGTGATCAGGTGATCAGGCTCGCTAATTTGATTGATGCATGTCATCGTATGCCAATTGCGTGGATCGATGCCAATGATATCAACCACTGGATTGTCTGGTCCGGACTTGATCATTTTCAGACCGCCGTCATACAGCTGGAATATTGCGGCGTAAAACAACAAACCAACCAACCTTAGATTGACCTCCGTTAAAAACGTTCCAGAATCGTTCATTTCAATAATTAAAACTACTACCCCATTAGGCATATGTGTGATAACGCTGGGCTTAACTTGGGATTTACCGTCAAAGACACCGCACCTTCTCGAGAATGTCTGGTCTGGTTTGTTGTTTTACGCCGCACTTACATGTACATATCTCCATAACTTAATTTCCATTATTTATAAAACGTGAATCCTCACCAACATTTCATTGTATATTGACTGTCAGCCAACCTGGGCTATTATATCACTTATATATCACACGTTAATTACTGTTATTTATAGTGTGACATTAATTGCATGATCATCTCCTGACCTGTGGTGCCGCCTCCGTGGTCTAGTGGTATAGCGTCCGCCCGGAGAGCGGAAGGTCCGGGGTTCGATCCCCGGCCGCGTCATATCAAAAGACGTTAAAAGATGGTACTTGTTGTTACCCTGTCTGGCGCTCGGCATTAAGGGGCTAAAATAAGGACTGGTCGGTTCGGAGTCAGTATACTGTGTCTGATTGGGGTATTCATG
This sequence comes from Haliotis cracherodii, assembly GCF_022045235.1. NCBI lineage: Eukaryota > Metazoa > Mollusca > Gastropoda > Lepetellida > Haliotidae > Haliotis > Haliotis cracherodii. Next base: position 21,051,999 of record NW_027266267.1, read on the forward strand.
TTAAACTGCGGCATGGTATCTCAGTGAGCTAGAACTATAAATCGGCATCAGTCCAGACTAGTACAAGCAACGTGTATGCACGTCGCTATATAAGTGCAATAATCTTGGACGCGACGTTAAACCCAATTTCACCTCACGTCACCTGACCTGTGACGGTTCATCACGCCCATAAGTCCCATGTCCAGAGCAACGTCATTGTCTCTTTGGCGGTCCATTGTTGCCCATTACTATATACGTGATACAATCACACTGTTAGTCAGCTTGGTATCCCGAGTGCTGGTGTACTAACGACCTCGAGCAGGATGTGCCGCACGTAGGAAACGTCCTGAGGTTGAGCTTGAGTTCCACTCACCTCATGTCTGCCTGAACTGAAAAGTCTGCTCATCGTTGTGTTTGTGTTGTCAGAGCAGGTATTCCACGCAGTGTGTAAATGTTGTTCATTGTGCATAAAACGTTCCGGGGCAGTGATGTCGATTTTGTCCTTGATTCCCCCAAGAGCTAATTCCCCGTCAACGTGCGCGTTGACAAGTCTGTACTTCATTTATTATTTCTCCTTCATTTCGAGAGAATGTCAATAATTATGATGATATATCAATTGTTTCACTGATATATAAATAAAGCAACAAAACCCTTTCCATATCCAATAGAGTGAGTGAGTGAATGTGGTTTTACGCCGCTTTTAGCAATATTCCAGCAATATCACGGCGGGGGACCCACGAAATGGGCTTCACATATTGTACCCATGTCGGGCATCGAACCCGGGTCTTCAGCGTGACGAGCGAACGCTTTAACCACTAGGCTACCCGACGGCCCCTCCATATCCAATAGAAGTCTCTGCTTTAGAGCAGAGTCGATTCCGACTATATCATGAACATGTTTTTATGAATCACTATCAAAAAGTAATGATAACAGGTGTTCGGGAAAAGATGAGATGATCATGCCCCACCGTTGGCTCCCGTCACAAATACATGTAAAGGCAAGTCAATTGTTCACCTGAAAAAAACACGGGAACATATTGTACAAGTCAAAATAGGGAATTGCATTGGACATAATTTTTGTCCCTGATGTGTCAAATTTGGACATGCCCTCCTCAATTCTACCATAAAACTTCTTGAAAGCTTTGCTCAGGCCTTGAACCGTGATCAAACAACTTCTGAGCAAGAGTCGTATGAAGCTGTTTGAAATCTAAGTAAAAAGAACATGATCGATTGTCTCTCAAAAGTTATGAAATGTAAACACCAAAGGCCGGAGCTGCTGAAATATCACTCAACATGAAGGGAAATTGACTATTGGAAACTTGAAGTCACCAATGGTTGTATGACATACGTCTTCCTCTAAAGATGTCACCTACAGTGGCACAACAAATCTTTTTCTTTTTTTAATTTTGGATGTTATTCATCAATATTTAAAGAATGCCAATGGCGTAATCGTCTTACATTTAGAGGTTGATGACAATATATCCTACATAATAAAATAATATGTACTTGATGTGTTTTAAAAAACATAGGTGACGAGATTTGTTTGATGTCCTATATTTGATAAAACAATTCGTAGATTTATAATGACAATTCAACACAAAACAGCAACAATGATTTAATACCTGAGACACATGCAATATAATACATACCTAACAAAGTTTGGCGTGAGGGGATTCTCACTGTACACATGTGACTAGAAAGCTATTGGTATATGCACATGACTGAGCATCCGTCATGCCCAGCTAGGGATCGATTCGTCTTCCCAACCTTCCCTGACAACCTTCCCAAGCATTGCGTATAAACACAGAAGAATCGACTACATGTACCTGACTTATGTGTACCTGACTGAGCATCGGCCAGGCCCAAAGCTGTTGGGATCAATTGTCGAGAGTGATACATGTGCTACGAAGTGGTTTCGACAATTAATTACACATCATTCTGCACTACAGATAGAACGCCTTGGATGCTAATACCATGGAGGTGAAGCATGACCCGTGTTTGTCATCCAATGCATCCAAACCCAATTATAACTGCAGGGGTAAACAAACCCAAAATCGAAGTAAAGACTTGACTGAGGAATAAAGATATACAACTATAACAAGTAGTTACCCCTAGTGTTGGCCATCGCAGGTTGAGCCTGTGCTATGGACAATCTCATTAAAACCAGATCTTCGTTCTCGCTACCGCTAAACAAAGATCTGAGGACATCCCATTACGGGACACGTCAGAACGACCTTTTATCTGACCAATCAGAGCGTCGCTTTCCAGATCATGAAAGTGACAGTCGGAATGTGATTTTCAATCTTGCAAGTCTTGAAAACTTTAACACGGGGTATTCCGAACGATAGTTACGGGTTTAACAACTGAATCCATACAATCTAGACCATCTAATAGCCATTCCAAAATGTTCTTTTGTTCAGGTTACACATTTTGAATCGAAAATTTGTCAAAATATGGTTCGAGGCGTAGTCGCCAATTTGAAATTAGTGCCGTAAAGCACGAGAAAGCTGCCTTCTGATTGGCTAATGTCGACTTCCTGTCAGTCCTTCTAAAGGTCGGTCAAAGTTCGAGCAAGGTCGGTCTGACGTGACCCGTAATGGGATGTCCTCAGATCTTTGTTTAGCGGTAGCGAAAACGAAGATCTGATTTTAATGAGATTGGTGCTATGGATTATTTGGGCACCCTAATATCTCGAACATAACAATCCGATGACCACCTGTCTAGAGTCTTATCACATGGTCTGGAATATTAGCTGTGGAAGCTGATGTAGCAGCAGCAATATGAAATGAATGACAGTTGTCATTCTCTTGGTCACATCCTGCCATAGACAAGGTTTGTTTAAATCTTTGAATAAAAAAAAGTCTTGGTGAGGGGAATATTCTGCTTATTAACAAAGGATCATGCAAAGTAGCTCCCATGGTCATCTTACGATGAATACATTCATGTAAACAACCAACCGGACAGTAAGATGTTGAAACTGCATGGATGGACAAAGTTACACCCCTTCGAAAATGATCTGTCTTTGGGCTCAGTCACAAATTTAGGAGTTTTACTGCCGTCCTTGATAGGACCATTCCCGATTAAGATTTGTCAAAAATCTGATCAAGCTCCTGTGATTCGTGGTAGGAAATTCACAAACAATCAGATATTGTTCATGAAGCGCCCGAATTCAGCCGTTTCCAGTCGAATTCGTCCCGATTCTCCCATTCTCAAATCAAATCTGATCTGATTTGTATCTTCCGCATGGTAAAAAACGACAGAATCTGTCCCGACAGGGTCCCGATTCGCCCGATTGCGATCCGATATAGATCAGACAGTGAACGGACAGTGAACCGACAAAGACGGATCTCATTCGGCAGGATCTGGACGCAATCTGGACTCAATGGACAAGAAACGGCAGTGAACAATTCATGCCTGTTCATCACGACAGCGTACCGATCCACAGGACACCTTCCAGGCAACACAGGACATTGTTACGATTTTGATCCGATACAGCAGAATCTGTCACGACATGGTCACGATTGTAATCCAACTAGACAAAATTAACTGACTTTCCCGAATGTTACGGGACACACCATACTGTCGGGAGTGATTGGCCGACCTCTCTGTACCTTTTACGATCCGTGGGACTCTGTTACGAACGTATACGACTGCGTTCAGACAATGATAGGACATTCCAGATCATTGAGGATAGTAATCCGACTTTTTCACTTTTCGTGTCGTAGCGCTGTCTGATCTCAAACGGGAGCCCTAATCGGCGGTGTGTGAACCTGGCCTTAGACGATTTAAGCGTCAAATCAAACGATTCACAATCTTGTCTAAACACAATAGAGCTGAGAGACAAATACATTTTTTAATCAAAATGGTCACAGGTAAATTCTCCAAAACGTAGAAAGCCAAAAGAAAGTGACTGATCACACCGTCTTCATCAACAAATCTGTTACAGGTAAAAATAGTTCTTTCTGTAAGGTGAGCCAAATCTCCTTAAAAATGTCAACAGTAATTGGTAGTCGTACAATTTGATTTACCCCTTGCTCTTTCTTGATGGTCCTTCATTATTGTCTCTACTCGTAGCAGATTCCTAGAAGTCAATGGATTGGGCACATTATGCTTCAGATAAGTCAATCTCACTCCACACAGATAACACTTGATAGTCGTATATCGTAAATGAAGTCGATGATGACAGTGGGCTACGAACAGTAACCATGAATCTTCCAACGATTGAGGTAACGCACAAGCCTGCCACATAAACCCGCACATAGCCATGAAGGTTATAAAGGCTTGAACCCCTGCTCTGTAGACAGCCCTCGTGGTTTTCGACACAGCTTGCGACCACAATTCATCTAGGTTTTCGCTGGCGGTAAGATGAGTGGGTTTCATCGAAGTGGTAAACGTCTGAGGCCTGCATCACTTCGGGCCTTCCTCCCACATTAAGCTGACACGCCGTGATATAACTGGAAGACTGTTAAAAGCGGTGTTAAACTCACTCACTCACTCACTTTTCTATTGGAAAATCCGGAAGATGGTCAGCTTCATGTATTTAGCAAGAGTATGGATCTACGTTTGTACTTCATAAGACATTCGGGCACTGAACATTTCCGTTGGAATTCAAACAATTGAACAGAAAAAGCTAAGGATAAAAGAACGTTTATTACATTGCCTTAATACAAGTACTTAACATGTGTTATGTGTTCATGACGTCTATCACCAAATATCATAAGCAAACATATAGTTCTTATATTTTAATTACCTTAAAAGACAGACAATTGTGATAAAGGTACGGTGTTACTCCCCCGATCCGTCTTGTCCGCATGAGGACCCATTTGAAGATGTTAAAACTTTTATGCTCAAAATGTTCAAAACTGATGCTTACTTAAATCCTGATTTTTCAATTGGTGACATTCTTTATGGTACAAATGACAAAGTAAGCAGTTCTCATGTCAGTTATGGGTCGGTCGGGTAGCCTAGTGGTTAAAGCGTTCGCTCGTCACGCCGAAGACCCGGGTTCGATTCCCGACATGGGTACAATATGTGAAGCCCATTTCTGGTGTCCCCCGCCGTGATATTGCTGGAATATTGCTAAAAGCGGCGTAAAACCATACTCACTCATATTTTCAGAAAACATCAAGAGATGTGTGGTTAACTAAGTCAATATCATATTTACCCTGGCTAATTCATTTATACTAATATAGCAACAAAATCATACTGGTTTCGATATGAAAAGGTGAGGTGAGGTGAAATTGGGTTTAACGTCGCGTCCAAGATTATTGCACTTATACAGCGACGAACCGACCAGTCCTTGTATTAGCCCCTAAATGCCGAGCACCAGACAGGGTAACAACAAGTACCATCTTTTAACGTCTTTTGGTATGACGCGGCTGGGGATCGAACCCCAGACCTTCCGCTCTCCGGGCGGACGCCCTACCACTAGACCACGGAGGCGGTCTCAATATGAAAAGAATACTACCATATATTACAATACGATAACACAATAACATGATGTCATAGATCCATATCTGACTCCAAAACAGGTTTTATTGATATATCATGTTCTTTCAGTATGTAATTCGAATTTCCGTCAAGCTACTGCTTTGAGGCTATAAAAACTGAGAACTACAGTTTTGAAAACACTGGCCATGGCTGTCTATCCCAGTGAGGGGATGGGCTTTGTCTAAGCAATTATACATAAGAGAATGTAATTATAGACAGAGACAAGACAGCTATTTTTACCATATTTACATTATGTGGACTACTCATATTTAAATGGATAAAAGATGAAACATTTCATTTTATTCTTAGATAGTTCCTTAATAAATTGGAACTTTGAATTGTGGGTGTGCGTGTGTTTACAAGCACCAAGTGTATTTCTAAAAGAAAAACGAGATTGAATAACTGTTAAAAAACAGTGGAATATTATAAGGAATCTGTTGAGAGTTACTTTCTTTGATACAAATCCACTGTAACAATTCACACAGACACCGAAATCACATTTGTTGAAACGGACATCTGAAATGGCTTTGTGCCCTTATGACAATATCTGTATGTATCATATTCAACAAAATCTACTAAATACCCCTTGTTCCCTATTATTTAACCCTTCATATTTCAGACTCCGTCATTTATAGTTACAACATAGATGTCTATGGTACTGTTTCAAATTGCTTTAGTTTAACTATATGCGCACATATAAAAGCCCCTTTACACAGGGCTGCGACCTTTGTGCCACCTCTGAGCGATCCAAATCTGGCCAGGACGCTCAATGGTCGCCTAAACCCAGAAATCATGTCTCTATGTAACTGCTCCAGGAGTTGTTCAGCAGTAACTGCTCGAGTTGTTCAACGTCTGCAACCACAATGAAAAACTGCAGGTACAAGCCCTCTAATTATAGGCAGGCTGAGGGAGGAGGCACTATAGGTAGCTCACATGAGGCAGAAAAGAGGCAGAAGCATTGCCATGGTGTCTCAAGGGTTGCCGTGGTCGCCGAATGGAGGTACGGCGGCCATCACAGTCATCGTTCAGTGCACGCTTTTGGACGCCCAAAGGACGCCCATGGAGGCAGAAGCATCGCCAATATTGACGGGAAAATTTACAGCAGAACGCTTCTATTACCTGGCGACCACTGGGCCTTCATTCTCCAACAACGGCAATGCTTCTGCCTCCTTTGAGCCACCTTTGAGCAACCAACCTCCTCGGCGACCTTTGTGCGACTGTTTTGAACAGGTTCAAAAGTTCACGGCGACCATGGCGTCCAAAAGCGATGTCTGAACCTCCTGTGTACCACCTTGGAACGACAAAGGCAACAATTCTGCCTCCTTTGAGCCTCCAACGACGACCTGGCAATTGGAGGCTAAAAGATCGCCATCCTGTGGAAAGGCCCCGTAATTTGACGACGTTTCATTCTGACATTCAGTTCATACATGTTTAGAAATGAGTTAAAGTCCCAAACGGAATACACATATGGTGTGTTCGATCTAAACTCGTTTAGTGTCTAAACAGCTGAACTGAGCTATCTTATCACAGCCTAAACACTACCGTAGCAAATAATCCCCATAATCTCAAGATGTTTAGAATTTATGCATGTTTAAATAAATGCATATCATTGGGCATTTATTTGACGGATTACGGTTGACGGGTGTGGAAATCTGTTCTACACTCACCGGTGCAGGTGTCCAAAGGACTCGTGATCGTTGGTTTTCGTACGATAAAAAACTTCAGAAAAAATCATGCAGTGTTGTATTGTGCGACAAACAGCCACCATGAGTCATTTATTTCTTAGGGGGCACGGGTGGCCAAGTCGTCTAAGGCGCCGCGATTCGCTGTGCAGAGTTGCGTCCCTTGGGCATGCCAGAAATGTATGATTTGGGGTTCGAATCCCGGTCCGACCCGATTATGTTTCTAGCTTTGTCAGGACCATAACCGTGCTCGTTGGTTTCACCGAAGTGGTAAACGTCTGAGACCTGCATCACTTCGGGCTTTCCTACCACATTAAGCTGACACGCCCCGATATAACTGGAATAGTGTTAAAAGCGGCGTTAAACCCAACTAGCTCACTAATTTATTTCTTATATGAGATTATGTACACCCTCTTTAAAAACGTACGAACTTTCAAAATAGTTTCCTGTATTTACATACTGATGACTCTCTCAATAGAATCCGAACTCGCCAATGTCGGACAAGTCCATTTTATGCGCAGGTTGGTATTTCCCGCATATTCTCACAATCTTCGCGTCGATTACCTGTGTCTTTTCCCTACATACCGATTGTCACATCTCTCCAGGTTTTTGATGCGATCGTTCGGCCATCGCGTTTATCTGCGTAGCCCAGCTCAAATCAATGGGGAACAAATCACCAGAAACTCCCCTCTTACAAATAACGTCGTCCAATATACGACGTCATCAAGTTGCGAGCGCAGGTTCTAAACTCCAGAAACGACGGCATGACAGAACAATGTTTTATCGTGAAATAAAACCACACTTCCTTGTTCATTGTTTTTTTGCAATTTATCGCGTAGATATCTTTTCTCATCCAAAACTTGCTCCTATATCGCTTGGGTGAGATATAGAGATTACTACACTCATTTTCGTTAGATACCATTTTTACGAAACCAGTGGACTTTCTATGGTATCTGATCATGCGAAACAAGTAGTTCCGGTGTGACAGAGGTCACGGTTATCCAATCAAAACGAATAAAACAAGGTCAGCCTTGTACGACACGCGTGTGACGTACGGATTTAGTATGTTACCACCTGTATCTTCATCACATGGGTAATAACAAGCGTCCAATGCTTTGCAGACCATTGTGACGTCATTGTTACCATGACGTCACAATCAAATGACATCACTGATGGCTCTGCTACTGAAGCTGTTAGCCGTACTTTTTACACTTAAGACACTGCTTATTACTGTCTACAAACTGAAAAAGTTGGAAGAATGATGTTGGATGATAAATAAAATAGCACCCTCGTGTCTTTTGATATCAAATATATCAAGCCGTGTTGATATATTTGATGTCAAAAGACACGAGGGTGAGGCTATCTATATATTTATTTATATGTTGCATTTGCTGAAATTATGTGCATCATATTCGAGATTTCTTCCCACGTCCCAGGTTGCAGTTATGTGTGTAATGGTGGTTTTATGTATACAATCGGCAAGACAAAGGCAGGAGAGATTCATTGTATTGAATATGCTCCACTTAAAATTGTAAAGCAACTACCGTATTCGACGTAATAAGCGCCCAGGGCGCTCTCAAAATTAGAAATAGGGGGCTCTTATTAGAATATTATTTTGGTGGGAAAAAAAACAGAGTTGAAAGATAAATTTCGTGGTTTATGCTAACAGCCTGAAATGTTTATATACGACAGATATATTTTTCCAGAATTTAATTGCCTATAATTAAGGGTGCATATAACACACGAGTGTGTATTATACGCGAATAAATAAGTCTTGTGTACATTGATCAATCGGAAGGGGTGCTAATTGGGATTGTTCACTAGCCATTATATTAGCAAATATCGCCGTGGGCGCTGATTAGAGCGGGGCGCTTATTACGTCGAACACGGTATGTGAACTGTGAAACATACAGATGCCAGAGGGAGCCAGCCATGCATGTAGATTTTCATATTCATAATATGTATAGCGTGAATAAATGTACAAATTTCAGGTCGGCGGGAACACAATTTGTTACGCAAAGATGTTTAAAGATATATATATTCAACCATGTGTATAACTATTTAGGGAATAATAACGTGCTCACAAACCTACAGTCTGGATCCACGCAGTGTGACACCATCATCAGCTGGCACATTCACATGTCATACCGACCAAACATACAACACAATACATAGAGGTTATCACGCTTGTGTGTTTGGGGATGGCAAATATCCTGCATTAGGAATAAACATTGTATTTAGCGAGCCTTGGCGAGCTAAATACATAGTATTTATTCCTATTACAGGATATTTACCATCCCCAAACACACAAGCGTGATAACCTCTTTATCATATAATGTCATTCTTTAATTCTGTGCTTCAAAATCGCTTTCCCTCTTTCACAAACATTACCGAAACATTGCGAGTTTTCCTTGAAAGCGTGCATTAATATTTATTACGTCACAGGGTGATGTGTCAGTCGGACAGTGACAGTAGCCAATATAGTTCCAGCTGAAATCTCTTTCTTATACAGTGGCGAAGCAACATATACTCAAAACAACTATTGTTTTTAATTGCCTTTCGCGGCAATCCATCGGTCTGTCCGCTAGAGTAACTGCCCTTTGTCAAAGGGAAGCTTCTCTAACCCTAGTCTATGAGACGTCACGGCCACGGTCAGACGATGTTGACAGTCGGTCTGTCCTGTCATAGTTAAGAAGTGTAGTCAGATGTACACACAGCGACAAAACGAAACAAGGTAACAATTCAAACATATTTCGGCCAAATCCCACTATTTTAATTTGAGGAGAAGGTTTCAAGCCGCAGAGGTCTACAAACACAGATGTGCCCTCGCAAAATTGTTTGCGAAATTTATATCTCCAAAGTTGCCAAAACTTATAAAATGCCTTAGCTATTTTACAGTTCGACACTGATTTTCAGTATATTAGACTGTTCTTTTGATAATGATAACAATTATCCCTGTAGTTTATCCAGATTCCCGGTGGTTAATTCTGACTCGATCGCCGAATGACGAGGGCGACGCCATGTTTGTTTATAAACAGTGAAAATAAGTCCCTACTTGACCTTTGATATTTGCATCTCTATCCGCATATGACACCAACGGATATCGTTTTTATCCGTTGGCTTTATCCTGCCGAGAAACCTACCTGTTATATGATAAAAATATTTCTCTACCCATAACATAATTGTGCGTGAATGACGATGTGGGTTTTAATGATGTAGATATATAATGGTAAATAACATAGATTATACATTAAATATATAATATCTAGTGTATTATTCAGATGATATAACGGTCACATACTTTTTTTCTTCAAATTTTACCAACTAGCTAGAGAAAAATTCTTTTCCAAGTTATCCATACTACCGAGTTGCTTGAGGATTAAGGTTTTGTCACCTTACCGACATTTGACGGATAGGTACTTTATTACCTCGCTTTTTTTACCTCTCCACATCTGTTATTTGAGAGGCGAGGTGAGGTGAAATGGGGTTTAACGTCGCGCCCAAGATTATTGCACTTATACAGCGACGTGCATGTGTGTTTGTGTGGCTTCTTATACTAGTCCGGACTGATGCCGATTTATAGTGCTATCCCACTGAGATACCATGCCGCAGTTTAACATAAATACCCCACTCAGTCACAGTATACTGACTCCGAGCCGACCAGTCCTTGTTTTAACCCCTTTATGCCGAGCGCCAGACAGGGCAACAACAAGTACCATTTTTTAACGTCTTTTGGTATGACGCGGCCGGGGATCGAACCCCGGACCTTCCGCTCTCCGGGCGGACGCTCTACCACTAGACCACAGAGGCGGTCTGTTATATGAGAAGAATGTGACAGATGTATCTTCTAAGTAAAGCATATATGAGTTATGTTCATGTAGGTACAAGCAGGGAAGTGAAAAGCAAACACTCAATAACTTAGGAACCGATCATACGCTTTTCTTAGGGAGGGGTGGAGTCTGGGAATTACGGAAAAAAGAATGTTCCCCCAAATTATTGAAACAAGCGTATAGTCGACGAAGTCATCTATATCCTCCGACCGTTTTAACACGTTATAGTCCAAAACCAGGTAACTGACCAACATTTCTCTTAGCCAAAATAGCTGCAATGAAATTCTAAAATTAACATTTCTAAAACTCCTTAATACTAAATGGCACCAGTTCAGTTTGCTTTAGATATAGACACGCACTGTTTGGCAAGGAAATATTTAACAGTTTATTTGTTATACTCCATAATTGAACCCACCCTATATTAAAATTTAAATCCAGCTTGTTGCCATGGAAACAAAAACAATACATGCAAAGTTAGACATGCAAAGTTTCGTAGGGAAATATTTAACAGTTTCTGAGTTATGCCCCGGAAACGATTTCAGGACGCACGCACAAACGGACGTACGGACGGACAGACGGAACCCATTTAAATATCCCCTGCCAACTTCGTTGGGTCGGGGGACAAAAATAATAATGCTTCTGACTGTTGAAAAATAATTGCCTGCCACAAATATTTCATTGTTGCAAGGTTTCTGTTTGTACGTTTTACATCACCCTTAAAGAGGGTGTACATAATCTCATATAAGAAATACATTAGTGAGCTAGTTGGGTTCAACGCCGCTTTTAACAGTATTCCAGTTATATCACCACGTGTCAGCTTAATGTGGTAGGAAAGCCCGAAGTGATGCAGGTCTCAGACGTTTACCAGTTCGGTGAAACCCACGAGCACGGGTATGGTGCTGACAAACCTAGAAACATAATCGGGGCGAACCGGGATTCGAACCCACTTTCATAGGTTTCTGGCATGCCAAAGGGACGCAACTCTGCACAGCGAATCGCGGCGACATAGACAACTGTGCCACCCGTGCCCCGAAGCTAAAAGAAAAAGCAAAAGGTTCACATAAATGTTATCGAAGAATACATTATTATTATTGTTAATAAAAGTAAGCACTGAAATGTTAGTGTTCAGTTGCATGTAACACACAACGTTACTATCGTAATATTTTTTCATCAAATGGCATCTATGACAATGTTACAAACACGCTACGGCTCTTTCGTCTCCATGGGCACTTGCAATTAAATGTTCCTCGCCATGTTCTGAGCGCCCTTTATCCTACTTGACGAGCTGTGACTTTGTGTGCAGACGCTGCAGAGATATCGAACGCCCGAAGAAATGACGTTAGTTATAGAAGAAGAAAAATAATTGTTTATGTCTCGTCTGGCCGTAATGGCCGCCCTGAGGACTATAAGAGACAATAAGACAAAAGTATTACACTATGAAATGTCTGGGGATATATAAGTCCCAACTGTATGACAAGGTTATATATATACACATATCACACCATGCCACGTAAACCACACCAAGCCTTGCCACCCAAACACAACACACAGAGCCTCACACACACGTACGCACGCACACACATACACACACACACGTGGGTTTCCCCGAAATGATAAATGTCTGAGACCTGCATCACTTCGGTCGCTCCTCCCACATTAAGCTGACACGCCGTGATATAACTGGAATACTGTTAAATGCGGCGTTAAACACAACTCACTCACTCCATGTAATGTCAAGTACATTAATCCGATATGGCTGGTTGCATATGATTTTGTCGGATTAACGAGACTTGTTAATGAGTGATTTCAGTATTTTGTTGACGAGTATGGACGCTTATGTAAATGAGTGCATTCTACAACATTCCCAAACATGCCCAAACAAGGCATTTCCAAATATTCCCAAACAAGGCATTTCCAAACATTCCCTAACAAGGCACTTTCAAATATACCCAAACTAGGCATTTCCAAACATTCCTAAAACAAGGCATTTCCAAACATTCCCAAACTAGGCATTTCCAAACATTCCCAAATAAGGCATTTCTAAACATTCCCAAAACAAGGCATTTCCAAACATTCCTAAGCAAGGCATTTGGCATTTCCAAACATTCCGAAACTACACATTTCCAAAAATTCCTAAACAAGGCATTTGGCATTTCTAAACATTCCGAAACTACGCATTTCCAAACATTCCCAAAAGAAGGCATTTCCAAACATTCCCAAACAAGGCATTTCTAAACATTTCCAAGCAAGGCATTTCCAAACATTTCCAAAATTTCCAAATTAGTCATTTCAAAACATTCCCAAAAGAAGGCATGTCCAAACATTCCCAAACGAGACATTTCATAACATTCCCAAACGAGATATTTCATAACATTTCCAAACAAGGCAATTCCAAACATTCCCAAATTAGTAATTTTCAAACATTCCCCAAACAAGGCATTTCCAAACATTCCCAAACTAGGCATTTCCAAACATTCCCAAACTAGGCATTTCCAAACATTCCCAAACTAGGCATTTCCAAACATTCCCAAACTAGGCATTTCCAAACATTCCCAAACTAGGCATTTCCAAACATTCCCGAACTTGGCAATTCCAAACATTCCCAAATAAGGCATTTCCAAACAAGGCATTTCCAAACAAGGCATTTCCAAACATTCCCAAAACAAGGCATTTCCAAACATTCCCAAACTAGGCATTTCCAAAATGTCCAAAATAAGTCATTTCAAAACATTCCCAAAAGAAGGCATGTCCAAACATTCCCAAATTAGGCATTTTCAAACATTCCCCAAACAAGGCATTTCCAAACATTCCCAAAGAAGACATTTCCAAACATTGCCAAACAAGGTATTTCCAAACATTCCCAAACTAGGCATTTCATAACATTCCCTAACAAGGCATTTTCAAACATCCCCAAACTAGGCATTTCCAAACATTCCCAAACTAGGCATTTCCAAACATTCCCAAATAAGGCATTTCCAAACAAGGCATTTGGCATTTCGAAAACATTCTCAAACTAGGCATTTCCAAACATTCCCAAACTAGGCATTTCCAAACATTCCCAATTAAGGCATTTCTAAACATTCCCAAACTAGGCATTTCCAAACATTTCCAAACTAGCCATACATGTAAATATAACCAAATGATTTGGAATACTTGGAAATGAGTTACATAAAAACCATCACTTGTCCAAACGTCAGGAAATGTTTTTTTCATGCCGTGTTTATTGTTACACTACGTATCAATTAAAACTGTTTCAACACGGAAATCGAAAAAGCAAAATAATTGAAAAAAGACATTGTTGATTAATTATTCGATGTCTGTTTATTTCCACAAAGTGAGCAATCACTTATATGCACAGTAGCAATGGTATTGCAGTGAGAGACAATATACGGGTCTATTGCTTGGATCAATAGGAACTATTGAGTGAAACTTGTCGGTCTGTCAGGGAATACATAGTACAGGACGGGGAGTTGACGGAGGGAGCCGTTTCGCAAGTCGTTCAACACAACACCAGTGTCGGGTCGGAGACTTGGGGAAAGAGAAAGAACCCTGAGGTGAGGATCCCGCTAAGTTGACCACCTTGGACCTAGAAACGGATGCATAGGAATAGCTACCACTGACTGTGAGTTATATTATTGGCAGAATGTATTTAGATACATGTTTCCCGTGTTTACTTTATCAAACTTGTCATCTTATATGTAGCCGTGAACTGTGATTTAGTAATGCAAAAAATAACATTTTTTTCAGTATATTGATCGAGTGGTCAAATAGTTGCTTTGAGTGTGTTCGACAACATCCAATACGGTTTTTTTTTAAAAGTGAAAACGTAATTAAAGATTAGGCCTTAGTACCAGGCTCAGTACAAAATGTCTTTGAGTACAAAAGCCCGGCCCGTGAAGATCCAGGGTAGAATAGGCCGTAATAGGCAACTATGCTTGTCGTAAGAGGCGACTAACGGGATCGGGTGGTCAGACTCGCTGACTTGGTTTGATGCATGTCATCGATCCCAATTGCGTGGATCGATGCTCATGATATTAATCACTGGATTGTCTGGTTCAGGCTCGATTATTTACAGTCCGCCGTCATATAGCTGGAATATTGAGGAGTGCGGCGTAAAACAACAAAACGGGAGGCCGGGGATAATTCCATTTGTCATTTGCCATCCATTCTATTACCTATCAGTGCTAATTACCCCCGGCTTTCCTTTTCCCGTTGTCCATTGCCTTTTGCCAACATTTAAGTCCTTGCTTCCAGTTGTCCTTCGCTATCACGTATCACGCTAATTAACGGTTAACTGTGTCGGCTTCAATAGATAAGGCAAACCGGTGGTTGATGACTTGAACACACAACCACACACTGTAACTTCAGGAGTGGTATTGGGATGGTAAACATGGCCGTGCGTATTCTGGCCCGGTGTAGTAGGCTCAAATGGCTCCCCCTAAATTTGACTCCAGAGTCACATGGGCCTAGGCTCACATGACTCCCCTAGCCAGGCTCTAAACATTCCCTCTAGGCTCAGCTAACTCCCCTACTGGGCCCAAATGACTCCCCTTGTCTTGAATTAAAATGATTGCATAAAAGATCAAACATATCTTGTATCGTAAGATTTTAAACCCCTCTTCCTAATTTTCTATTTTGAAATGCCAGGTTTGGAACAATGCCCAATATTCAAGGTTAGAAACTAACAGTTTTTGTCCACTAGTCCTTATAATGATAACATATACATGTAGCAAAACACTTAAAATGGGCCAATTTCTACTCGACCTTAGGATACCTTTACTATTGTGCAGTTTGGTAAGGACTACAGGACTAGTGCCAGTTTCTAACGCTGATATTGTGTATCAGATATTTTAGTCCATGTTATCTTATTACAGTTTTAAATTTAACTTTATTTGGATAGACTCAAGGTGCTACTCGTAAATCACTTTACTTTTCTTTACCTATAGAATATTTTCAGAATACTCCCTGTGTCCTACGTCTATTCTTTCATATCACACTCAAACTACTCCCCCTATTCTATATCCAATTCTTGAGTATCAGGGTAAAACCACTGCCCCTATTCTATACCCATTTCTTGAATATCAGGGTCAAACTTCTCCCCCTTTTCTATATCCATTTCCTGAGTATCAGGGTCAAACTACTCCCCCTATTCTGTATCCATTTATTGAGTATCAGAGTCAAACTACTCCCTTATTCTATATCCATTTCTTGAGTATCAGAGTCAAACTACTCCCATTATTCTTTATCCATTTATTGAGTATCAGAGTCAAACTACTCCCCCTATTCTATATCCATTTCTTGAGTATCAAGGTCAAACTACCCCCCCCCCCCCCCACCCCCCTCCATTCTATATCCATTTCTTGAGTATCAGGGTCAAACTACTCCCCCTATTCTATATTCTTTTCTTGAGTATCAGAGTCAAACCACCCCCCCCTATTCTATATCCATTTCTTGAGTATCAGGGTCAAACTACTCCCCCTATTCTATATCCATTTCTTTAGTATCATGGTCGAACTTCTCCCCCTATTCTATATCCAATTCTTGAGTATCAAGGTCAAACTAGTCGTTTGGGCCTTAGGGGTGTCATCCGAGTCGTCTGAGCCTGGGCAGTCATTTGAGCATCCTACACCGGCATCCTCTTAGGTAAGGTGGTCAGGAACGTTGTCACGAGTGTTGTTGTAGAAGGGGACAACAAACCATGAATCGAAGATCACTGCTATGGCATTGATGATATGTAACATTTAAGTGGATTGACATAAAAAGTCACTTATTAAAGAACTGACGTCGTATGTTTCTGCGGGCGAAGTGGATAACGCTGCTTTCAGCGTTACTGGTGTCGTTTCACTGGTGACTCACAGTCGTCAGTACTATCAATAGTTCATGTATAGTGATCGACTTGATTTAATCATGTTATGTGTGTATGAAAGCTGTTAGTGAGACTCGCATTAGTTTAAAGACTGGCGTCGATACAAGATAGATCGACCGTCGTCTTCTTTTGTCGCAATATTGAACGTGTAATACTCACTGATTAACGTGTCCAGGTACCGGAACACCAATCTTCTGTAAATGAAATATGAATCCTTCGAGTCTGAGGGGCATGTTAATCACTTGTCTTCTCATCTTCAACTGTACATTGATTGATGGTAGCGTATGATGGTGTTTGTGGCATATGTTTATACCTGATATTTTTTGGAAGGGTCAGTTTTTAGAAGGCTGGTTGTACATATATATGGCAATAATGAGGGCAATTAGAGGCCATGTTCGATTTGACTTACTTTTAATCTACTTACCAAGTGTGGTTTCAATCTCTATTTGGAAATAACCACTTGACATTGTGTCAGCGTTGCTATCGGTGTTGTAGATGATGTAAATCGATGTTGATGTGTAGATGATGTTGATGGTGTTGGTGTTCTGCAAGGTATTAGAAGCTGTAGTCCAATTTAACTTAGGAGTAATAGACCCAGATATTTATGGGAGCTAACAGTCTTAAGTGGTACATTATTTTTGTGTATTTATTTCAATTCCCCATATTTCACAGTAATCCTGCAAGAGATATAATCATTTTTTTATAATTGTATGGTAATATCTGCTACCATTATTAGATCATCTGGAAATGATAAAAAAAATATGTTGTACTTTTCCTCTGATATAAACAAATAAATAAATTCCACTAATTTCTTAACAAAAACTGAGAAGGACTGAGAGTACATCCTTGTCGTACACCAACCGAGCACGTAAAATACTCCGATAATGTGCTTCCATTACCCGCAGAAACTGCAGATTTAACATGATTATGCAAACTCTGTTTTAACTCTAAGGAATTTACTATGAATGCCATTGTTTAATAGTAAAACATAAATATATTTCTATTCACCACATAAAATACGCAAAGCACAGTAAAATGTACTTACTTACGTATAATTTGTTTCTGTACTAATGCATGTACAAATGAATATATTGTCGACAGTGGAATGATGCTTTCGGATCCCACCTTGGTATTCTCAAGTAATATCTATATCTTCTTGTGCTTGTATATTTAGTATACAAGCACATATCTTACTCATGGTAAGTAATGAGGTTCCTCACTTATAATGATCTTAGCACTAAGGTGATCGTAAGTCCCATACTTTAACATAGGCTTACCATCATGGTAGCGCTAAGATCGCTTTGAGGAACGGGGCCCTTTTTTGCCGTTCTTGTTTTGGGGTATTATGATGGATGTAGTCAAAGCACTTTGGTTTTTTTAACTTTAATTAAACAGCACAGTGAGATATGGAATTAGTATATCTTTGGCGTTTTTAAAGAACTCTGAGAGAATACCGCCATCGCCTGGAGATGTATCAACGTTAAGAATTGCATCTGATACTTCACAAATTGTAATCTCTGATGACAAATCATCCGACTGCAAATATTTTTCACAATCAGTAAATGTATGTGATGACATGAAACCTTCCAGCACCTGACTAAACTGTTTCGATCTCCTCGTTCATCTGGAGTGGTATATTGTTAACCATGACGGACATTTTAAAATATTTCTCAGCTAATTCCCAAAGGCTCTTACAGTGTATCAGGTGCTCCGGCTGATTTGCTACTGACATTTAAGTTAAGAGTGAGTTAGTGAGTGAGTTACGATTTAAAGCCACATCGGCATTTAATTTAAGAAGCCATTTGACGACAGATATTCGTAAACCTTTTTCCAGCTTGTTTATACATGACATTTTCTCTATTTCTGCTGAGATGGAGATCATTAAGTCAACTCAATCGGGATCAAATCACTTGAGGTGTTATTTACCAGAGTATACACGTTATGGGCTATGACGTCTTTTCAAAGGTGATCCGCTGGATTTCAAGATATCGATGTTGATGATGGAAATGATGTTAATGACGTAAATAGTGATGATGACCTCGATGGTGTTGTTAGTGTAGAAGATGTTGATGATGTTGATTGTGTAGATGATTTCGATGGTGTTGGTAGTGTTCATGGTGTAGATGATGTTAATGGTGTTGATGATGTTTATGGTGTTGATAGTGTTGACGGTGTTGATGGAGTTGGGGGTATTTATGATGTTGATGTGTTGATTGTGTAGATGATGTTGATGGTGTAGATGATGTTGCTGGTGTTGATGTTGTTGATGATGTAGATGATGTTAATGGTGTAGATGATGTTGATGATATAGATGGTGTTGATGGTGTAGATGATATAGATGATATAGATGATGTTGATGGTGTAGATGATGTTAGTGGTGTTGATGATGTTGATGATGTAGATGATGTTGATGGTGTAGATGGTGATGATGTAGATGATGTTAATGGTGTAGATGTTGATGGTGTAGATGATGTTGATGATGTAGATGATGTTAGTGGTGTAGATGGTGTAGATGGTGTAGATGATATGGTGTAGATGATGTTGATGGTGTTGATGATGTAGATGATGCAGATGATTTTGATGGTGTAGATGATGTTGATGGTGTTGATGATGTTGATAGTGTTGACAGTGTTGATGATGTTGATAGTGTTGATGGTGTAGATGATGTTGATGATGTAGCTGATGTTGATGATGTAGCTGATGTTGATGATGTTGATGGTGTAGATGATGTTGATGATGTAGATGAAGTTGATGGTGTAGATGATGTTGATGGTGTAGATGATGTTGATGACGTAGATGATGTTGATGATGTTGATGGTGTAGATAATGTTGATGGTGTTGATGATGTTGATAGTGTTGACAGTGTTGATGATGTTGATAGTGTTAATGGTGTAGATGATGTTGATGATGTAGCTGATGTTGATGATGTAGCTGATGTTGATGATGTTGATGGTGTTGATGATGTTGATGATGTAGATGAAGTTGATGGTGTAGATGATGTTGATGGTGTAGATGATGTTGATGACGTAGATGATGTTGATGATGTTGATGGTGTAGATAATGTTGATGGTGTTGATGATGTTGATGATGTAGATGGTGTTGATGATGTTGATGGTGTAGATGATGGTGATGATGTAGATGATGTTAATGGTGTAGATGTTGATGGTGTAGATGATGTTGATGTAGATGATGTTAGTGGTGTAGATGGTGTAGATGGTGTAGATGATATAGATGATATAGATGATGTTGATGTGTTGGTGGTGTTGATAGTGTTGATGTTTTTATGGTGTTGATGATGTTGATTATATTGATGGTGTGGATGGTGTGGATGGTGTAGGTTACGTAAGTTATGTTGGTGTTGATGCTGTTGCTGGTGTTAATAGCTTATACATGTTCGTCCACTTTCAGGTGTTATTTACCAGAGTATACACGGTATGGGCTATGGCGTCTTTTCAAAGGTGATCCTCTGGATTTCAAGATATCGATGTTGATGATGGAAATGATGGTAATGACGTAAATAGTGTTGATGACCTCGATGGTGTTGTTAGTGTAGAAGATGTTGATGATGTTGATTGTGTAGATGATTTCGATGGTGTTGGTAGTGTTCATGGTGTAGATGATGTTGCTGGTGTTGATGTTGTTGATGATGTAGATGATGTTGATGGTGTAGATGATGTTGATGATATAGATGGTGTTGATGGTGTAGATGATATTGATGATATAGATGATGTTGATGGTGTAGATGATGTTAGTGGTGTTGATGATGTTGATGATGTAGATGATGTTGATGGTGTAGATGATGTTAATGGTGTTGATGATGTTGATATTGATGGTGTAGATGATGTTGATGGTGTAGATGATGTTGATGGTGTTGATGGTGTTGATGTAGATGATGCAGATGATTTTGATGGTGTAGATGATGTTGATGGTGTTGATGATGTTGATAGTGTTGACAGTGTTGATGATGTTGATAGTGTTGATGGTGTAGATGATGTTAATGGTGTAGATGATGTTGATGATGTAGCTGATGTTGATGATGTAGCTGATGTTGATGATGTTGATGGTGTTGATGATGTTGATGATGTAGATGAAGTTGATGGTGTAGATGATGTTGATGGTGTAGATGATGTTGATGACGTAGATGATGTTGATGATGTTGATGGTGTAGATAATGTTGATGGTGTTGATGATGTTGATGATGTAGATGGTGTTGATGATGTTGATGGTGTAGATGATGGTGATGATGTAGATGATGTTAATGGTGTAGATGTTGATGGTGTAGATGATGTTGATGTAGATGATGTTAGTGGTGTAGATGGTGTAGATGGTGTAGATGATATAGATGATATAGATGATGTTGATGTGTTGGTGGTGTTGATAGTGTTGATGTTTTTATGGTGTTGATGATGTTGATTATATTGATGGTGTGGATGGTGTAGGTTACGTAAGTTATGTTGGTGTTGATGCTGTTGCTGGTGTTAATAGCTTATACATGTTCGTCCACTTTCAGGAAGTCCGTTCACTTTAGTTATTTGGATCAATGAAATCTTGGAAACGTTTACATTTGACATACGTCAATCACGTGCAATTGGAACTGGATTCGTGGAGAAAACCGTCAAACACTGACGTCAAACATTAACATCAACCAACACATGAACAGTGTCCGTGATCTTGACCTTGAACTACGCCGTGGGTGACAAAAAAAGAAAAGTAGAACACATATCAGTTAGAAATTCCGATTGCGTTCCCTTCCACATCCGTTTGTTCTGAATACATGGCTGCAAGGACCCACCAGCATCGATAAATACTTCTTGTTGCCAAATACGTAAAACGTCGGCCCTCGGCTCTCGAGTCTGGCTTTTAAAATGTTGGATCTTGGAGAAACACCAATGATCCTAAGTTGAGAAGAGTACAAAGCAAACATCTTCAATCAACCCGCACAACGGAAGCTTTTACTGTTGCATAATAGATTGAGTTTATATTGATTCCTAGATTTTGAATGAAATCCAACCATGGTGTGTTATTTGACGGTCAAAGTAACACAGAAGGTGAGAATTATTGAATCATAGAATTATTGATGACTTTCACAAATTAGAGTGAGTGAGTGAGTGAGTGAGTGAGTGAGTGAGTGAGTGAGTGAGTGAGTGAGTGGTGGTGGTTGGGTGCGTGCGTGTGTTGTGGGGTGGGTAGTTCGGATGGGTGGGGTATTTGAATGTTTGTTTAAGAAAGAGAGTGACAGGGAGAACAAGATGTCGTCTGGACATGGTGAAGGGGGAACAAGATGTCATCTGGACATGGTGGAGGGAGAACAAGATGTCATCATGACATGGTGGAGGGGAGACCAAGATGTCATCATGACATGGTGGAGGGGAGACCAAGATGTCATCATGACATGGTGGAGGGGAGAACAAGATGTTGTCTGGACATGGTGGAGGGGAGAACAAGATGTCATCATGACATGGTGGAGGGGGAGACCAAGATGTCATCATGACATGGTGGAGGGGAGACCAAGATGTCATCATGACATGGTGGAGGGGGAACAAGATGTTGTCTGGACATGGTGGAGGGGGGAATAAGATGTCATCATGACATGGTGGAGGGGAAACAAGATGTTGTCTGGACATGGTGGAGGGGAAACAAGATGTCATCATGACATGGTGGAGGGGGAACAAGATGTCATCATGACATGGTGGAGGGGAGAACAAGATGTCATCATGACATGGTGGAGGGGGAGACCAAGATGTCATCATGACATGGTGGAGGGGAGAACAAGATGTTGTCTGGACATGATGGAGGGGAGACCAAGATGTCATCATGACATGGTGGAGGGGGAACAAGATGTTGTCTGGACATGGTGGAGGGGAGACCAAGATGTCATCATGACATGGTGGAGGGGAGAACAAGATGTCATCATGACATGGTGGAGGGGGAACAAGATGTCATCATGACATGGTGGAGGGGGAACAAGATGTCATTTGGACATGATGGAGGGGGAACAAGATGTTATTTGGACATGATGGAGGGGAGAACAAGATGTTGTCTGGACATGGTGGAGGGGGGAATAAGATGTCATCATGACATGGTGGAGGGGGAACAAGATGTCATTTGGACATGATGGAGGGGGAACAAGATGTTATTTGGACATGATGGAGGGGAGAACAAGATGTTGTCTGGACATGGTGGAGGGGGGAATAAGATGTCATCATGACATGGTGGAGGGGGAACAAGATGTTGTCTGGACATGATGGAGGGGGAACAAGATGTTATTTGGACATGATGGAGGGGAGAACAAGATGTTATTTGGACATGATGGAGGGGGAACAAGATGTCATTTGGACATGATGGAGGGGGAACAAGATGTTATTTGGACATGATGGAGGGGAGAACAAGATGTTGTCTGGACATGGTGGAGGGGGGAATAAGATGTCATCATGACATGGTGGAGGGGGAACAAGATGTCATTTGGACATGATGGAGGGGGAACAAGATGTCATTTGGACATGATGGAGGGGGAACAAGATGTTATTTGGACATGATGGAGGGGGGAATAAGATGTCATTTGGACATGATGGAGGTGGAACAAGATGTCATCATGACATGGTGGAGGGGGAACAAGATGTTATTTGGACATGATGGAGGGGGAACAAGATGTCATCATGACATGGTGGAGGAGGAACAAAGCGCTGCATTGTTTCTGAAGGCATACATAGCATTACAAAAAACGTCAGTTTTATTTGACAGCTCTGAAACATACTACTGTACATATACACTATTTGTGGGTGGTGGTATTTTGCGTGACACATTCGGAATAAAAAATAACTTGGCAAAACACACAGACGGGCATAACTCCCTTCAGACTCAGCCCTATGTTTGACAGATACCTTACTCTATGTCTGTTGACATCATGACATGCGTACAGTACCACTTTACAGAAGTTCATAGAACAGCCGTCTATCCGATAGTCAACCGATCATGGTACTAGAACACTCGTCTGTTCGAAAGTCAAACCTTTATATTCCTAGAACAACCGCCTGTCTGATAGTCAACCCTTCACGGTACTAGAACACTCGTCTGTTCGACAGTCAAACCTTGATATTCTAAGAACAGCCGTCTGCCTTTATAGTCAACCGTTCATGGTCTTAGAACACTCGTCTGTTCGACAGTCAACCCTTGATATTCTAAGAACAACCGTCTGCCTGATAGTCAACCCTTCACGGTACTAGAACACTCGTCTGTTCGACAGTCGAACCTTGATATTCCTAGAACAACCGTCTGCCTGATAGTCAACCCTTCACGGTACTAGAACACTCGTCTGTTCGACAGTCAACCCCTTGATATTCTTAGAACAACCGTCTGCCTGATAGTCAACCCTTCACGGTACTCGTCTGTTCGACACTCAAACCTTGATATTCCTAGAACACACGTCTGCCTGACAGTCAACCGTTCGTGTTCCTAAACTCCCGTCCGCCCGACAGTCAACCTTTCCTGTTCCTAAACACTCGTCTGTTCGACAGTCAAAACTTGATATTCCTAGAACACCCGTCTGCCCGATAGTCAACAGTTCATGGTCTTAAAACACTCGTCTGTTCGACAGTCAACCCTTGATATTCTAAAAACACCCGTCTGCCCGATAGTCAACCGTTCATGGTATTAGAACACTCGTCTGTTCGACAGTCAACCCTTGATGTTCTAAGAACACCCGTCTGCCCGGTAGTCAACCGTTCATGGTCTTAGAACACTCGTCTGTTCGACAGTCAACCCTTGATGTTCTAAGAACACCCGCCTGCCCGATAGTCAACCATTCATGGTCTTAGAACACTCGTCTTTTCGACAGTCCACCGTCCATGTTCTAAGAACATTCATCTGTTCGACAGTCAACCCTTGATATTCTAAGAACACCCGTCTGTCCGACAGTCAACTGTTAGTGTTCCTAGAACACCCGTCTCTTCGTGAGGCAACTGTTGTTGTTCCTAGAGCAGCCGTGTGTATAACAGTCAATTGTTGATGTTCCTAAACATCCGTCTGTCCGACAATCAACCGTTCGGAAAGGTCTTTTTCAAAATCAATAGTGTCAATGAAATGTGTTATATATATTCAACGTAAAACAAACAGTTGTGTATGTTATTCTGTACCTATGGAGACGACTTTGTGTTTGGTACTGTAAAGACAACATCAAGGCAATTGCAGCAAAATATTTTTCACTCACCTGTCACAGACATTAATAAGACTAGGGAAGATTGCATGGAAAATCAATTCGGACATGTTATTCGGGATGGGTATATGATAACATCATAGTCTCAGCAAAAGAATTATACTATTTTGATTCAGTAATAATTTCCTCAAAAGCCTGTGTAAATATATCTTAGAGAGCTACACTGTGACAGCGACATTGACTTAAAACTATTGTATACGTTTTGCTCTTCATGTTGCAGATCAAACCAGGAACACACAAGCAGTTGTGCTGATACCAACCATGGGAGATAATATGCACACAACATTTGTCTCATTTGTTGTTCTATTGATATCAAGATGGACTCTCGTGGGTAAGATATCCTGCCTCTCAGTGGTCCAAACATGTCACCCCTCTTCCCTCTGCTCCAGACGACATCGTGTCACCCCTCTTCCCTCTGCTCCAGAAAACATCACGTCTAACCTTTCATCTGCTCCAGACGACATCTTGTCTCCCCTCTTCCCTCTGCTCCAGACGACATCTTGTCTCCCCTCTTCCCTCTGCTCCAGACGACATCTTGTCACCTCTCTTCCCTCTGCTCACGACGACATCTTGTCACCTCTCTTCCCTCTGCTCCAGACGACATCTTGTCACCTCTCTTCCCTCTGCTCCAGACGACATCTTGTCACCCCTCTTTCCTCTGCTCCAGAAAACATAACTTCTAACCTTTCATCTGTTCCAGACGACATCTTGTCTCCCCTCTTCCCTCTGCTCCAGAAAACATCACGTCTAACCTTTCATCTGCTCCAGACAACATCTTGTCTCCCTCTTCCCTCTGCTCCAGACAACATCTTGTCTCCCCTCTCCCCTCTGCTCCAGACGACATCTTTGGTCCCCTCTTCCCTCTGCTCCAGACGACATCT
This sequence comes from Haliotis cracherodii, assembly GCF_022045235.1. Lineage (NCBI taxonomy): Eukaryota > Metazoa > Mollusca > Gastropoda > Lepetellida > Haliotidae > Haliotis > Haliotis cracherodii. The sequence goes on from NW_027266267.1 coordinate 21,077,938, forward strand.
CTGGTCCCCTCTTCCCTCTGCTCCAGACGACATCTTTGGTCCCCTCTTCCCTCTGCCCCCGACGACATCTTGTCTCCCCTCTTCCCTCTGCCCCAGACGACATCTTGTCTCCCTCTTGCCTCTGCTCCAGACGACATCTTGTCACCCCTCTTCCCTCTGCTCCACACGACATCTTGTCTCCCCTCTTCCCTCTGCCCCAGACGACATCTTGTCTCCCTCTTCCCTCTGCTCCAGACGACATCTTGTCACCCCTCCGCCATGTCCAGACGACATCTTGTTCCCCCTCCACCATGTCATGATGACATCTTGTTCCCCCCTCCACCATGTCCAGACGACATCTTGTTCCCCCTCCACCATGTCATGATGACATCTTGTTCCCCCCTCCACCATGTCCAGACGACATCTTGTTTCCCCTCCACCATGTCATGATGACATCTTGTTCTCCCCTCCACCATGTCCAGACGACATCTTGTTTCCCCTCCACCATGTCATGATGACATCTTATTCCCCCCTCCACCATGTCCAGACGACATCTTGTTCCCCCTCCACCATGTCATGATGACATCTTGTTCCCCCTCCATCATGTCATGATGACATCTTGTTCTCCCCTCCATCATGTCATGATGACATCTTGGTCTCCCCTCCATCATGTCCAGACGACATCTTGTTCCCCCTCCACCATGTCATGATGACATCTTGTTCCCCCTCCATCATGTCATGATGACATCTTGTTCTCCCCTCCATCATGTCATGATGACATCTTGGTCTCCCCTCCATCATGTCCAGACGACATCTTGTTCCCCCTCCACCATGTCATGATGACATCTTGTTCTCCCCTCCACCATGTCCAGACAACATCTTGTTCTCCCCTGCACCATGTCATGATGACATCTTGTTCTCCCTCCACCATGTCATGATGACATCTTGTTCCCCCCCTCCACCATGTCATGATGACATCTTTTTCCCCCTCCACCATGTCATGATGACATCTTGTTCCCCCTCCATCATGTCATGATGACATCTTGTTCCCCCCTCCACCATGTCCAGACGACATCTTGTTCCCCCTCCATCATGTGCAGACGACATCTTGTTCTCCCCTCCACCATGTCCAGACGACATCTTGTTCTCCCCTGCACCATGTCATGATGACATCTTGTTCCCCCTCCACCATGTCATGATGACATCTTGTTCCCCCCTCCACCATCTCATGATGACATCTTGTTTCCCCTCCACCATGTCATGATGACATCTTGTTCCCCCCCTCCACCATGTCATGATGACATCTTTTCCCCCTCCACCATGTCATGATGACATCTTGTTCCCCCTCCACCATGTCCAGACGACATCTTGTTCCCCCCCTCCACCATGTCATGATGACATCTTTTCCCCCTCCACCATGTCATGATGACATCTTGTTCCCCCTCCACCATGTCATGATGACATCTTTTCCCCACTTCTACCATGTCATGATGACATCTTGCTGCCCCCTCCACCATGTCATGATGACATCTTGTTCCCCCTCCACCATGTCATGATGACATCTTTTCCCCACTTCCACCATGTCATGATGACATCTTGTTCCCCCCTCCACCATGTCATGATGACATCTTTTTCCCCCTCCACCATGTCATGATGACATCTTGTTCTCCCCTCCACCATGTCATGATGACATCTTGTTCCCCCTCCACCATGTCATGATGACATCTTGTTCCCCCTCCACCATGTCATGATGACATCTTGTTCCCCCTCCACCATGTCCAAATGACATCTTGTTCTCCCCTCCACCATGTCATGATGACATCTTGTTCTCCCCTCCACCATGTCATGATGACATCTTGTTCCCCCTCCACCATGTCATGATGACATCTTTTCCCCCTCCACCATGTCATGATGACATCTTTTCCCCCTCCACCATGTCATGATGACATCTTGTTCCCCCTCCACCATGTCATGATGACATCTTTTCCCCACTTCCACCATGTCATGATGACATCTTGTTCCCCCTCCACCACGTCTTGGCGACATCTAGAGCAATGTCAATTGGAGATATTTCTGAACATACGCGGTACCTCAGGCACTCGTCAACACGTGAGCAATGTCAATTGGAGATATTTCTAAACATACGCGGTATCTCAGACACTCGTCAACACGTGAACAATGTCAACTGGAGATATTTCTAAACATACGCGGTACCTCAGACACTCGTCAACATGCGACCCCCCACAGACCGTACCCAGAACCCATCATCTTGTCCTCCCGCCTAACCCTGTCCAGACGACATGGGGTTGACATCGTGCATCCTCCTCTCAGTAGCAATTGATCTTAACTGTAGCGTTGATATTTCTCCTGGCATGCAATACTCATCACTCAACTGATTTTGTCCAACAGGTGGCAACTGTTCCAAGTTCTCCTCTGATGGTACTCTGCACAAGACCGTCGAAGTGGATGGAGTCTGTTACTATGGCTTCATTAATAACTTTCAATACTCCGACGCAGAGACACTTTGCTCGAGAGAGTGGACAAAACTTCCGAACTTCCAGAACGAGGCAACCCAGGAGGCCGTGTACGCCGCGCTCGGTGAGATGAAGTGTCCATGTGCCGCATTGCCCTTTGTATTGCATACTATTCAAAGCGGTGTAAAACGAACATATTTCCTTTGCCACGGTAAGGTGAAGACGTCACAAAGGTACAATAAACTACGGTTATAACGAACTCGAAGGGATCACTAATTTTAGTTCGTAATAACCGTATTTCGTTATAAGCATATATACAGCATAGATACAACAAATGGTCGGGAGTAAGAAATACGTTCGTTCTATCGGTCAGTTCGTTATACGCGTGTTCGTTATAACCGTAGTTTACTGTATATGGAACATCCAAAAGCGTTAAGGCATAGCCACAATGCAATTGGCAACTCTATCAGCGCATCTTTTTAAACAAAACTTAATATAATTAAGGTTAATTTAGTGTCAAAGACACCTTGGGGAATCCGGGTTCTGTGCCCCTAGCAACCTATGCTAGTCGTAAGACAGATCGGGTGGACAGACTTGTGACATTCGTGACCAACTCGTGTTATTCCGGGAAAAGCCGAATAGCGACTCGTGCCCCTCTCATGGCCATTTTTGCGACCGGGTTCGCACATATTTTCGCACATAACATTCATCGATAGGGGGACGAGTCTTCTTGCAGGTTACAGAAAGGGGCGAGTGGTGACGAATGACTTGGTGACTTAAATTGGTTGATGGCCAAGACGATTGCTTATGATATCAATCACTGGATTTTCTGGTCTAGATTCGATTATGTGCACACTGCCATTATAAAATTGGAAACCTGCTGACAGTCGCGTTAACACATACACACACTCTCTCGCGTGCAGTTTGGAACCTAACGCATTAGTCAAGTAGTCAAACTGAATTATATCCCTTGTCGCAGGAAGCCAATACGGGCAGCACTGGTTGGGGCTGAAGAAGGTCAGCGGGACCTGGCAGTGGTGGGATCCTGTATCTCTAACCGGAGCTGCTATGACGTCACCAAGATGGGAAGGCGGCGATTCCGGTGACTGCGCTTACAGCATGACAAGCAACATGGGCGGCATGTGGAAGGCGACTAGCCTGACCTCCGCTTACAACACAGTGTGTCAGGAGGCTGGAGGTGAGTAGTTTGACCTTGTATCCTGACGTACCCCCAAAACAGTAGAGAGAGAGAGAGAGAGAAAGAGAGAGGGTGAATGTGTGAGAGGGATAGGAGGATGGAGAGAGAAGGGGGTGAGAGATAAGAGGGGAGCGAAGAGGACAGAGAGGGAGGGGAGGGAAAAAAGGGGGAGATGGGAACGGGCAGTGGAGGGAGAGAGATGGATCAGATATGGGTGAGAGATGGGTGAGTGAGAGAGAGAGAGTGGAGGGAGAAAGGTGGGTGAGTGAGAGAGTCAGAGAGAGAGAGAGAGAGAGACGGAGAGATAGGAAGGGGAGGGGGAGAGAGGAGGGACAGAGAATCCATTAAATATGAATCTTATCGCAATTCGGAATTGTCGTAGTGCGATTTACTAGTGTCTTCAATATAGTTTGCGTTTTTGAGGTATAAACGTTAAAAACGAGTCACACTGCGTAAATCCTCCTGCAAATTCACTTTCTCAGCAGGAAAATAATAATGTAGGCTGGAAAATAGGCACACCGTTCTTCACCCTTCGTTCATCAAGGTTCCCGGCGTTACCACTACATGGGCATAATATTTGGAGGCACTTTCTGGAGTCCCCCGTCGTGATGATGCTGATTTGTTTCCGTGTTTCTTGTTTAACGCCACCATATATTATTCCAGCTAAACTGACGTCCAAAAGAAACTTTACCAACTGAAGTCTATCTAAAACACATAACCTAAATACAACAATAGTGTATGCAGAAAATGTTAATAGTTAATAGTTAATAGTTAATAGTCTGTTACATGTTAGATAACACGAAAAAGTGAAAAACACGTGCACAACGGACAACTGCAAATGCACGTTCGGGTAAGGGTATAAAACGATTGCAACACAAAAGAAATACCACGACTCACAGTCGAACAACGTGAACGAGCCTTGGGGGCCACCCACGCCCATACTGCACGAACCTTCGGTTGCTCCCGTGTTGCCGTTACCAACTTGATGCAACGTTACAGACAGACAGGGCGGACCTCTGACAGGCCAAGAACAGGCACACCCAGGGTGACCACGCCCCATGAGGACCGGTACTTGCGTACCTTGCACCTCCGAAATCGCTTCCTGACAGTGACGTCATCGGTGACAAATGCCTTAGGTCACTGGGTCGACAGACAGTGGCCAGGAGACTCAGGGCTCATAGAATCGGGGCTTTTAGACTATACAGAGGACAGCTATTGACAGAGCAACGTCGTCGTCTGCGATTGAGATGGGCCCGGACTGTACGACGTTGGCAACGACGTGACTGGCAGAGGGTTGTCTTCACTGACGAAAGTCGATTCTGTATGTTTAGGGCTGATGGAAGACAACGTGTTTACCGCCGAACGGGCGAACGAACGGCGGCGTGTTGCGTGCAGGAGGTCGTACCGCATGGTGGAGGGAGTGCCATGGTGTGGGGAGGGATCTGTGGGCAGGAGAGGACACCGCTGGTCATCGTTGACGGAAACTTGACAGCTCAGCGTTACATGGATAACATTCTTCGTCCAGTTGTCCAACCATTTCTCCAACAGCAGCCACGTGGTGTCATTTATCAGCATGACAACGCTAGAGCCCATACAGCCAGAATTGTCACTAACTTCCTCGCAACCAACACCGTCAACGTCCTGCCGTGGCCTGCACGCTCACCCGACATGTCCCCCATAGAACACCTCTGAGACTTGATGGATCGTCGTGTTCCAATGTGTGAAGATCATGTCTACTGTCCCCATCGTCATATTGCTGGTACAAGGCCTACAAGGGTACAATGTGTAAAGATCATGTCTGTTGTTCCCCGTCGTCATATTGCTGGTACCAGGCCTACACGGGTACAATGTGTGAAGATCATGTCTACTGTTCCCCGTCGTCATATTGCTGGTACAAGGCCTACAAGGGTACATTGTCTGAAGAACATGTCTGTTGTTCCCCGTCGTCATATTGCTGGTACTAGGCCTACAAGGGTTCAAGGTTTGAAGATCATGTTTACTGTCCCCCATCGTCATGTTGCCGGTACCAGGCCTTCAAGGGTACAATGTCTGAAGATCATGTCTACTTTTCCCAATCGTCATATTGCTGGTACTATGCCTGTAAGGGTACAATTTCTGAAGATCATGTCTACTGTACCCCGTCGTCATATTGCTTACACCAGGCCTACAAGGGTACAATGTCTGAAGATCATGTCTACTGTTCCCAATCGTCATATTGCTGGTACTAGGCCTACAAGGGTACATTGTCTGAAGAACATGTCTGTTGTTCCCCGTCGTCATATTGCTGGTACTATGCCTGTAAGGGTACAATGTCTGAAGATCATGTCTACTGTACCAAGTCGTCATATCGCTGGTACTAGGCCTACAAGGGTACAATGTGTAACATGTCTGGTGTGGCAAGCCGTAATATTACAAGACTATTGCTGAGAGCGGCGTTCAACCATATTCATGCACTGTCAGGACGAAGAGTAGGAACACGCAATCTGTACTAGTGGCTGTAGCTCCTTAACATCCATTGAGTGTGTTTGGTGTTGCGCTGTTTTAAGATTAAATCCCGCAGTTTCACTGTTAAGGAGGCCAATATTCTCCTTCATACAAGCAAGCCACGTTCGGGATGAAGAGCAACAATTGTTTATTAATCTAAATATACACTGAAAGAGACTTCAGTTTAAATCCTGCCTTTTGAAGTAGATCGAGTTGAAATCACAATGTCCTTATATTTCCAGTTCCGGCAACAGCGTCAGAGTCAACAACAACTACGTCCGCAGCAGTACCAACTACATCCGCAGCAGCACCAACTACGTCCGCAGCAGCACCAACTACGTCCGCAGCAGCACCAACTACGTCCGAAGCAGCACCAACGACGTCTGAAGCAGCACCAACGACGTCTGAAGCAGCACCAACGACGTCTGAAGCAGCACCAAGTACGCCCGAAGCTGCATCATCCTGTTCACGCACAATATGTAAGGTTCAAGTATCACATGTACTATTCAATGTTTGAGACAGGGAACTCGTGTTTGTCCGGAATTCTGCTCAATCCGGGCAAGCACGTCATCCGGGCTAACGTCAGTATATAGAATACGTTAATACAGCACTCAGTACCAATGATTGGCATTCCGTCGTAAGCAGGATTTCACATGGAACGTCAAGATTAACGGGTTTCACTTCAAGTCGGATTCGATTCAGATAAGATTAGCAATATAATAATTTTAATTTGACATTTTATGGAACATAAGAAATGGTCAGGAAATTTTCATTTTCTAAATATGGATACACCTACAGCATAATCAATACCCAGAAGTGAAAAAATCGCATCCTTTATTCATTTTTTGACGAAAGGCATATTCATACGTAAACAAAAGTGACAACATCCTTATGAGTTATAGAAACCGAAATCGATTATCTAACGACCTATTTTTTAAATATAATAAGCCAATAGTTATTCGACTCCCATTTCACTTTCTGCATCGTGTGATACATCTTGGTGTAGTGTTCTTACTTCAACTTGTCAGCAGGTATACGCGGTATCTACGTGGGTACTATGTGTGAAACCTATCTCTTCGTGGTATACGCGGTATCTACGTGGGTACTACGTGTGAAACCTATGTCTTCGTGGTATACGCGGTATCTACGTGGGTACAATGTGTGAAACCAATGTCTTCGTGGTATACGCGGTATCTACGCGGGTACAATGTGTGAAAACCATGTCTTCGTGGTATACGCGGTATCTACGTGGGTACAATGTATTATACCCATGTCTTCGTGGTATATATGCGGTATCTACGTGGGTACAATGTGTGATACCCATGTCTTCGTGGTATACGTGGTATCTACGTGTTTACAATGTGTGATACCCATGTCTTCGTGGTATCTACGTGTTTACAATGTGTGATACCCATGTCTTCGTGGTTCGGTATCTACGTGGGTACAATGTGTGATACCCATGTCTTCGTGGTTCGGTATCTACGTGGGTACAATGTGTGATACCCATGTCTTCGTGCTTCGGTATCTACGTGGGTACAATGTGTGATACCCATGTCTTCGTGGTTCGGTATCTACGCGGGTACAATGTGTGATATCCATGTCTTCGTGGTTCGGTATCTACGTGGGTACAATGTGTGATACCCATGTCTTCGTGGTTCGGTATCTACGTGGGTACAATGTGTGATACCATTGTCTTCGTGGTTCGGTATCTACGTGGGTACAATGTGTGATACCCATGTCTTCGTGGTTCGGTATCTACGTGGGTACAATGTGTGATACCCATGTCTTCGTGGTTCGGTATCTACGCGGGTACAATGTGTGATACCCATGTCTTCGTGGTATACGCGGTATCTACGTGGGTACAATGTGTGATACCCATGTCTTCGTGGTTCGGTATCTACGCGGGTACAATGTGTGATACCCATGTCTTCGTGGTATACGCGGTATCTACGTGGGTACAATGTGTGATACCCATGTCTTCGTGGTTCGGTATCTACGTGGGAACAATGTTTGAAACTCATGTCTTCGTGGTATACGCGGTATCTACGTGGGTACAATGTGTGATACCCATGTCTTCGTGGTATACGCGATATCTTAGACACTCATCAACATGCGAGCAATGTCAGTTGGAGATATTTCCAAACATACGTGGAATTGGACTAGATACAGATCCAATGCAACGTTTTATGCATCCGCGCAACGTTATCCGTTTTGACACGAAATTAACGACATCTTCACTTCCGGTTGTTTTAGTAAGACATATCAAACGTTAAGATCTAATTTCGCCCTTATAATGTATCAACACATTCTTCTTGTTAACATAGATGTTTTACTTGCCTCTAAACATCCACTCAATGTGCCGCTGACGCTTAAGCTTCGTCTGTAACAGCAATCACGTAAACAATTGCCATTGCGTAAACTTGAAAAGACAAGGACATAAGATTATAATTAACTGACGGTCTTTAAAATTACCTTGAAACATGGGGAGAAATTTATACCTTAAATGGGAATACGTTTCACATATAAATAAGGCATGGTATTCATCCTCTTCTGTTCCGGATGAAAAGTTTGTACAAATAGAGTTCACAATAGCACTGTCTTTGGACCTGCGACATAAATTTACATTAAAATTGTGCAATGAAATTCTAAGTTTACAATTACCTCTGATTAAACTTTTATCGTTTTAAGAAATTAAATATCTTTCAGTTTGTAACAATGATTTTACTTTGCTGTGATTGCTAAGATAAAGTGATACAGAAATATCACTCAAAGAAGTGATACAGAAATACTTTGACATAAAGTAGATCAAAATGCGGAAAAACACAGCTATCAATATGTGCAGTTATACAAAATTGTCTTACAGAAAATGATAACGATTACAGTATTATTCTCCACTGTTTGAAACTGACGTTATTCACTACACACCAACCTCTTAACGAAAGAGTGAGTGAGTAAGTTGGGTTTAACGCCGCTTTTAACAGTATTCAAGTCATATCATGGCGTGTCAGCTTAATGTGGGAGGAAAGCCCGAAGTGATGCAGGTCTCAGACGTTTACCACTTCGGTGAAACCCACGAGCACGGGTATGGTGCTGACAAACCTAAAAACATAATCGGGGCGAACCAGGATTCGAACCAACAATCATAGGTTTCTGGCATGCCCAGGGGACGCAACTCTACACAGCGAATCGCGGCGGCCTAGACAACTGGGCCACCCGTGCCCCCTTCACGAAAGAGAAATACATACATGCCATACAACTTATATTGTACAAGAGCCATGTAAAACCATTTCTCACAAGAGCAATAACTGTAACGATCAATAAATCTACTGTTACCACACTTCGGCTGTTGGAACAGAAACAATTTGAACAAAGACACCAGAGTGACTTCAAATGGTCCTCCGCGATCACACCGTTACGTAAATACGTCGAGCACAAAGACGGAAGGCCAAGAACAAAAGCAAGAGGCGTTGTTCTAAAGGACAATGATGATACCTTTGTTCGCACAGCAGACAGTCAACACTCCAGATAAATGTTCAAGCAAGAGATATACTGGGTCAGGATGACAACAATGCTTATGTTTTTCTTTATAACGAAGAAGAAGGTGAAAACACCAACATTATAAAAGCAAAAGTCTTCAGGAACCAGCGCGTCAAGCTTGTTGAGTTTATTTTTGTTATATAGATTTATATCCAAATTATTTCAGGAATAATCACCAGACACAAGGATAACGTCTAGTTGTTTGTATTTAGAATATTTGAATTTTTTTTTTTTATACATTTAGATCTTTTCTTTTCAAACTTTGAAAGTGACAAGATAACTTTCATTCACGAAGTGGGGCGGTCGGGTAGCCTAGTGGTTAAAGCGTTCGCGTGTCACGCCGAAGACCTTGGTTCGATTCCCGACATGGGTACAATGTGTGAAGCCCATTTCTGGTATCCCCCGCCGTGATATTGCTGGAATATTGCTAAAAGCGGCGTTAAACCATACTCAGTCAGTCATTCACGAAGGGAGGTATTGTAGGAAATATCGAGTTATCAGTCATCGAACACACCACCAATTGACGTGAACATACAGATACAGATAAGAGTACCTTACGTCAACTTCACTTTTATTTATCAGTACAGTAAACTACGGTTATAACGAACATGCATATAACGAACTGACTGATATTACGAACTTATTTTTCAGTCCCGACCATTTTTGGTATAAATGTCGTATATATGCTTATAACGAACTACGGCTATTACGAACTAAAATTAGTGGTCCCTTCGAGTTCGTTATAACCGTAGTTTACTGTACTTACTACGGAATACATCAGACAAAAATCATAAAATATCAACTTAGTACTTTCTAGGGCTAATTGTAAATGAATGAAGAAAACTTTGCATTGAAAAATCGAAAGGAATTTGTTTATTATGTTAACACTTAGATAGAAAAAGAAATTCTTTGCTTGTCCATTTTCCAGTGATCTTTGAAAGCAATATATAAAAGATTCTGATATCAATGTCACCAATAAACGCATTAGTATTCACTCAAAAGACCGCCGTCATATAGCTGGAATATTGTTGAGTGCGACGTTAAAGAACAAACAAACAAAAAACACTCAAAAGAAAAAGAACGAAGTGTAATACAGTACATCTTTATCTATATATTAAACATGCTTTAGTTAAAGGAAATGAACTTTTTTTCATAACTTTTTATTTCTGTTGCATTTTTACACACGGGCTATACAATGTAATACATAGGCAGTAAACATAAGATGAGGACAGAATTATTGTGTGGGAAACAAAAGATGACAAGATGACCAAAATGTGTAGAATTTATCGATACTATTACTTATGAGAGCTGTGCATTTTGTAAGCATGTAATATTTGTAAATCTCTTTTTTTTTTAAAAACTGGAAGTTCGGTACCTTTTTTGAATATCTATATTTAAAAATTACGAATTTGCAAAGTAAGATGATTACATTTATAGGATCGTTGTGTCGCTGATCAAATCCAAGCAGAATGTTTTTTCTTGTTAATGTGAGCTTAACTTGAATCTCATCTGAAAGCCACTCTTCCAGGAAATGAACTAGTTATACAACGTGTATATCCCAATGTGTTGTCTTACTTGAAAGTATTTAACTCTCCCTTTTATGTGGGCAGGGAGCCTTTAGTACAATAACCTCATTTGACCATTGATCCTTTTGTAGGGACAGGGAGCCTTTAGTACAATAACGTCATTTGACCGTTGATCCTTTTGTGTGGCCAGGGAGACTTTAGTACAATAACGTCATTTGACCGTTGATCCTTTTGTGTGGCCAGGGAGACTTTAGTACAATAAACGTCATTTGACCATTGATCCTTTTGTATGGACAGGGAGCCTTTAGTACAATAACGTCATTTGACCGTTGATCCTTTTGTGTGGCCAGGGAGACTTTAGTACAATAAACGTCATTTGACCATTGATCCTTTTGTGGGGACAGGGAGACTTTAGTACAATAAAGTTATTTGACCATTGATCCTTTTGTGTGGCCAGGGAGACTTTAGTACAATAAACGTCATTTGACCATTGATCCTTTTGTGGGGACAGGGAGACTTTAGTACAATAACGTTATTTGACCATTGATCCTTTTGTGTGGCCAGGGAGCCTTTAGTACAATAAACGTCATTTGACCATTGATCCTTTTGTGGGGACAGGGAGTTTAGTACAATAACGTCATTTGACCATTGATCCTTTTGTGTGGCCAGGGAGCCTTTAGTACAATAAACGTCATTTGACCATTGATCCTTTTGTGGGGACAGGGAGCCTTTAGTACAATAAACGTCATTTGACCATTGATCCTTTTGTAGGGACAGGGAGCCTTTAGTGCAATAACGTCATTTGACCATTGATCCTTTTGTAGGGACAGGGAGCCTTTGGTACAATAAACGTCATTTGACCATTGATCCTTTTGTAGGGACAGGGAGCCTTTAGTACAATAAACGTCATTTGACCATTGATCCTTTTGTGGGACAGGGAGCCTTTAGTACAATAACGTCATTTGACCATTGATCCTTTTGTAGGGACAGGGAGCCTTTAGTACAATAACGTCATTTGACCATTGATCCTTGACGTCTTTAGTTTCAGACGGAGGCGTGGAGGCAGCGCGGTTCAGTAAACGCTCGACTCTAATCGGAGTTGAGGAAACGTCCTTGATGACCTTGACCTCCGCCACAAAGTGTGCCCTAGTATGTGTCGCCCAAGTCAGCTGCTGCTCCTTTGTCTTTGACGTTACAACGCACAGATGTCGTCACTTCCGGCCAACCTTTCTGGGCATTGACGTCATCCCAACGTCTTCAGAAAAGTGTTACACTGTTGTGTAGAGAAGCTTCATGCCTTGGCGTAGTTGAATGAAAGCATTCATTATTGCTCCTTCATTCTCATCCCGAATGACGTCGCGAATGAGGTCACGAATTCGCTTCAGATGGATTGGGGACACAACATCATGCTTGCTTTCACATAACGGAGGTCGATACAAAGTCCCGGACCCATTTAACAACGATCAACAAATCATCACAGGAGTCCAAGCTAGACGCGTTTACACGAGCCGTCCCAAGCGAAACCGGGAACAAACATTTTCTTCTGTTGAAGTAGTAGAAATCAGTATTAGTTAGAGCCACGTCTCGGTGGCCGACAAGGGCTGACAAATCAGATCATCTAGGTGCAAGACATGTTCGGGTATCATTGTGGGAAGCGCGATTTAAACCGTAAATCATTTCAAGATATTTTGTTCGTAAGATCAGTGAACATCCGTGGCAAAATACAAAAACAATACTGTATGCGGTAAAAAGAACTAAAATTAGATGGTTACCCCTTCCTAGATCAGTATATCCATTATGTTCTGTAATGAGACCCCTGGGAACATACGGGCAGGAATAATCAAGCAAAACACCAAGCTCGAACTTCCTAGCGGAGATAATCTAGCAACATGCCAAGCACGAGCGTCCTAACAGGAATAATCTAGCAACAGACCAACCGCGAGCGTTCTAGCAGAAATAAGCCAGCAAAATGCCATGCACGAACGTTCTAGCAGGAGTAATCTAGCATCAACCCAACCACGAACGTTCTAGCAGGAATAATCTAGCAAGAGGCCAACCACGAATGATCTAGCAGGAATAATCTAGCATCAGGTCAACAACGAAAGCTCAAGTCGGAGTAATCTAGCATCAGGCCAACCACGACCGTTCTAGCAGGAATAATCTAGCAACAGGCCAACCACGACCGTTCTAGGAGGAGTAATCTAGCAACAGGCCAACCACGAACGTTCTAGCAGGAATAATCTAGCAACAAGCCAACCACGAGCGTTCTAACAGGAGTAATCTAGCAACAGGCCAACCACGACCGTTCTAGCAATAATAATCTATCTTCATGCCAAGCACGAATGTTCTAGCAGGAATAATCTAGCAACAGGCCAACCACGATTGTTCTAGCATGAATAATCTAGCAACACACCAAGCACGAATATTCCAGTAGGAATAATCTTGCAACAGGCTGGTACGCACGAACGTTCTAGCGGAAATAATCCCGAAGAGATCCACAGGAAACCTTCTCCCATGATTTTTCCAACAAGATTGATTGACTGATCTAATGCTAATGTCCCGCACTGGTGTACATAACTATAATAACGTTATCAGTATTAGACACGCACCAAATCTTTCTTATAACAAAACGTGAAACTGAAATTGTTTTTTCAGAATTGTTTTAACCCGTTTGGACCGTTTTTGTATGCAGCGTGTTTGTTTGTTTGTTTGTATACACTGCACTCGACACGATTCAAGCCAAAATCCCGGGCAAAAGTAAATATACACATGAAAATTGAATTTAACCACAAAACTTTAAACGATATGAAAACGTTACTAGGCTGAACAGTCGCTGAAGCACTGCAAACTTAAGGTCCAAAACACAAATAAAATACCCGTATGGAATATATCACCATCGAATAACCATTTCTAGTTTGTTTCATTATAACCATTAAACATTAATGTATACTTTCTTTTGCCCGCACTTAATATCACGGCTGCCTGTGAATACTCTCATCTGGGATACGAATTGGTTTCGACAGCCTGGAATCCCCGCTGGAGCCAAAATTGGTGGAGTGAGTGAGTGAAATGGGGTTGGCGCCGCCTTTTTACAGTATTCAAGGTATATCACAGCATGTCAGCGTAACGTAAACTAAACACTGAATCTAGACAAATGGCATTGTAAACTTTATACTGAAGCTACACGGGTGACAATATAAATCTTATACTGAAGCTACACAGGTGACGATGTAAACCTTATACTGAAGCTACACAGGTGACAATGTAAACCTTATACTGAAGCTACACAGGTGACAATGTAAACTGTATACTGAAGCTACACAGATCAGAGATGACAATGTAAACCTTATACTGAAGCTACACAGGTGACAATGTAAACTGTATACTGAAGCTACACAGATCAGAGATGACAATGTAAACTGTATACTGAAGCTACACAGGTGACGATGTAAACCTTATACTGAAGCTACACAGGTGACAATGTAAACCTTATACTGAAGCTACACAGGTGACAATGTAAACTGTATACTGAAGCTACACAGATCAGAGATGACAATGTAAACCTTATACTGAATCTACACAGGTGACAATGTAAACTTTATACTGAATCTACACAGGTGACAATGTAAACTTTATACTGAATCTACACAGGTGACAATGTAAACTGTATACTGAATCTACACAGATGACAATGTAAACTTTATACTGAATCTACACAGGTGACAATGTAAACTTTATACTGAAGCTACACAGATCAGAGATGACAATGTAAACTTTATACTGAATCTACACAGATGACAATGTAAACTTTATACTGAATCTACACAGGTGACAATGTAAAGTTTACACTGAAGCTACACATATGACAATGTAAACTTTATACTGAATCTACACAGATCAGAGATGACATTGTAAACTTTATACTGAATCTACTCAGATGATAATGTTAACTTTACACTGAATCTTCACAGATGACATTGTAAACATTATACTGAAACTACACATATGATAATGAAAACTTTACAATGAATCTGCACAGATGATAATGAAAACTTTACACTGAATCTACACAGATGATAGTGAAAACTTTACACTGAATCTACACAGATGACAATGTAAACTTTACACTGAATCTACACAGATGGCATTATAAACTTTATACTGAATCTACACAGATGAAAATGTAAACTTTACACTGAATCTACACAGATGGCATTATAAACTTTATACTGAATCTACACAGATGACAATGTAAACTTTATACTGAATCTACACAGACGACAACGTAAACTTTATACTGAATCTACACAGTTGATAATATAAACTTTATACTGAATCTACACAGATGATAATGTAAACTTTACACTGAATCTACACAGATGACAATGTAAACTTTACAATGAATCTACACAGATGATAATGTAAACTTTATACTGAATCTACACTGATGATAATGTAAACTTTATACTGAATCTACACTGATGACAATGTAAACTTTATACTGAATCTACACAGATGACAATGTAAACTTTATACTGAATCTACACAGACGACAACGTAAACTTTATACTGAATCTACACAGTTGATAATATAAACTTTATACTGAATCTACACAGATGATAATGTAAACTTTACAATGAATCTACACAGATGATAATGTAAACTTTATACTGAATCTACTCAGATGATAGTGTAAACTTTATACTGAATCTACACTGATGACAATGTAAACTTTATACTGAATCTACACAGATGACAATGTAAACTTTACACTGAAGCTACACATATGACAATGTAAACTTTACACTGAATCTACACAGATCAGAGATGACAATGTAAACTTTATACTGAAGCTACACAGATCACAGATGACAATGTAAACTTTATACTGAATCTACACAGATGACAATGTAAACTTTATACTGAATCTACACAGGTGACAATGTAAAGTTTACACTGAAGCTACACATATGACAATGTAAACTTTATACTGAAGCTACACAGATCAGAGATGACATTGTAAACTTTATACTGAATCTACTCAGATGATAATGTAAACTTTACACTGAATCTTCACAGATGACATTGTAAACATTATACTGAAACTACACATATGATAATGAAAACTTTACAATGAATCTGCACAGATGATAATGAAAACTTTACACTGAATCTACACAGATGATAGTGAAAACTTTACACGGAATCTACACAGATGACAATGTAAACTTTACACTGAATCTACACAGATGACAATGTAAACTTTACACTGAATCTACACAGATGGCATTATAAACTTTATACTGAATCTACACAGATGAAAATGTAAACTTTACACTGAATCTACACAGATGGCATTATAAACTTTATACTGAATCTACACAGATGACAATGTAAACTTTATACTGATTCTACACAGACGACAACGTAAACTTTATACTGAATCTACACAGTTGATAATATAAACTTTATACTGAATCTACACAGATGATAATGTAAACTTTATACTGAATCTACACAGATGACAATGTAAACTTTACAATGAATCTACATAGATGATAATGTAAACTTTATACTGAATCTACACTGATGATAATGTAAACTTTATACTGAATCTACACTGATGACAATGTAAACTTTATACTGAATCTACACAGATGACAATGTAAACTTTACACTGAAGCTACACATATGACAATGTAAACTTTACACTGAATCTACACAGATCAGAGATGACATTGTAAACTTTATACTGAATCTACACAGATGATAATGTAAACTTTACACTGAAACTACACATATGATAATGAAAACTTTACAATGAATCTGCACAGATGACAACGTAAACTTTATACTGAATCTACTCAGATGATAATGTAAACTTTAAACTGAATCTAGACAGATGACAATGTAAACTTTACACTGAATCTACACAGATGACAATGTAAACTTTATACTGAATCTACACAGATCAGAGATGACATTGTAAACTTTATACTGAATCTACTCAGATGATAATGTAAACTTTACACTGAATCTTCACAGATGACATTGTAAACTTTATACTGAATCTACACAGATGATAATGTAAACTTTATACTGAAACTACACATATGATAATGAAAACTTTACAATGAATCTGCACAGATGATAATGAAAACTTTACACTGAATCTACACAGATGATAGTGAAAACTTTACACTGAATCTACACAGATGACAATGTAAACTTTATACTGAATCTACACAGATGACAATGTAAACTTTATACTGAATCTACACAGATGACAATGTAAACTTTACACTGAAACTACACATATGATAATGTAAACGTAACACTGAATCTACACAGATCAGAGATGACATTGTAAACTTTATACTGAATCTACACATATGACAATGTAAACGTAACACTGAATCTACACAGATGACAATGTAAACTTTATACTGAATCTACACAGATGACAATGTAAACGTAACACTGAATCTACACAGATGACAATGTAAACTTTACACTGAATCTACACATATGACAATGTAAACGTAACACTGAATCTACACAGATCAGAGATGACATTGTAAACTTTATACTGAATCTACACAGATGATAATGTAAACTTTACACTGAAACTACACATATGATAATGAAAACTTTACAATGAATCTGCACAGATGATAATGAAAACTTTACACTGAATCTTCACAGATGACAACGTAAACTTTATACTGAATCTACACAGATGATAATGTAAACTTTATACTGAAACTACACATATGATAATGAAAACTTTACACTGAATCTACACAGATGATAGTGAAAACTTTACACTGAATCTACACAGATTTCATTTGGACCGTTTGTATTAGTAACTGAGACAATGTGTCAATTGATTGTTAATGGACGGATTAATTCAGGGATGTATGTATCGTAGCTGAGTGTGAAATACATGTGATGTGACAGGCATCTTGCCTGACGCGAAAAGAGTCTGGATTTTGCAACGCTATCCAATTGCAACATGGAGGTTCGGTCCAGAGTGTAAACTATCAAAAGGCAATACGAAATGTTTGAAATTACTCAAAAGTTATTTTTGTAAAAAGATTCAAGATTTGTCAAGACGCTCTCCATCCGTCATTACCGGAGATTGTCTCGGTTCAATTTCTCTTCAGACGTACATTGATCAATGAGCTCTCTTAATCCTTGGAAGACAATGTCATCGTAACATTAAGTTTGAATTTAGGCACAGCACAGACTACCGTAATCTTGTGGGTGGAGCTTATACGAGTGATCTGACAGGTGAATATGACGTCATGATAACACACATTTCATTGGCTAATACGTAAACGGGTGACGTCATGGAAACACCCACCCACGTGGGCCGTTTGACAACAAGGACGTAAGTTTTAATGGTAATAGATACCATTAAAGAAAGGGATGACAAATGTTATATGTCACCCTTATACCAAATAGTATCACTAGTTAACAAGTATGAACTCAATAATGATGGAAACACCTATACCTCGTCTTCTCGGGTTACCGACAGACACGCATGGGTGAGTCGAGATAAAGAACAAAAACGTGTATATGACTGTAACATAACATATTCAGAGCTTCTTTCAAGAAAAAAACTCTCTAACGGATCACTTCTATGATTTAGTATATATGATATGTCTTAGCACCTACAGCACACAATCTGATGAATGTTTATGCGGCACATTTGCATATGATCAAACAGTTATTTATGTATTGTAAAAAGACTCAACATCAAAGATATATTCTTTTTGAATCTGTTATTGATTTATTAGATGTAACAACTTTTTCCAGCCCCTAGATCTATCCATCCATCCATCCATCCATCCATCCATCATCCATCCATCCACCCATCCATCCATCCATCTGTCTATCTATCATGAATCTCTACACAGGTAACAAAAGATATTTAGTTGATACTGAATCTCTCAAAAGCTATCAAATAAAGATGAATACTTTGTACTCAAATTCAACAAAGATGATAATGTAAACTATATGCTGAATCTACGTGTACACAGGTGAAAACGATGCAAAAGCTATATTGAATCTGTACACATGTGACAGACCATGCAAACTTCATACCGAATCTTTACACAGGTGAACAATGACACAAACTTTATACTGAATCTCTACACAGGTGAAAAGATACAGACGCTATATCGAATCCCTAAACAGATCACAAAAGATGCAAACTTCGTAATGTATCTCTACATTGATGAAAATGATACAGACGTTATATTGAATCCCTAAACAGATCACAAAAGATGCAAACTTCGTAATGTATCTCTTCATTGGTGAAAATGATACAGACGTTATATTGAATCTCTAAACAGATCACAAACGATGCAAACTTTGTAATGCACCTCTACATTGATGAAAATGATACAGACGTTATATTGAATCCCTAAACAGATCACAAACGATGCAAACTTTGTAATGCACCTCTACATTGATGAAAATGATACAGACGTTATATTGAATCCCTAAACTGATCACAGACGATGCAAACTTTATAACGAATCTCCACACAGGTGAAGACGATATCTACACGTGTGACAATGTAAACCTCATACCGAATCTTTACACAGTTTAAAAACGATGCAAATCTTATCCTGGAAATTCTTCACAGGTCAAAAGGATGCAAAGGTCATATTGAATCTCTGAACAGGTAACAAACAAAATAAACGTTAAACTGAATCTCTACACATGTAACAAACAGCGATGAAGATTTTGCTCTCAAATTCCACACAGATGACAATATAAACTTAATACTGAATCTACACAAGTGACAATGTGACCTTAAAACTTTACATTGAATCTCTACGCAGGTAACAGTGCAAACTTTATACTGGATCTCAACGCAGATAACAGTGCAAACTTTATATTGAATCTCAACGCAGATAGCAGTGCAAACTTAAAGCTGAATCTCAACGCAGATAACAGTGCAAACTTCATGATGAATCTCAACTCAGGTAACAATGCAAACTTTATACTGAATCTCTACGCAGGTAACAGTGCACACTTTATATTGAATCTCAACGCAGATAACAGTGCAAACTTAATACTGAATCTCAACGCAGATAGCAGTGCAAACGCAGATAGCAGTGCAAACTTAATACTGAATCTCAACGCAGATAGCAGTGCAAACTTAATGATGAATCTCAACTCAGGTAACAATGCAAACTTTATACTGAATCTCTACGCAGGTGACAGTGCACACTTTTTATTGAATCTCAATGCAAGTGACAGTGCAAACCTAATACTGTCACTTCAGAAAGTACCGTCGTTGAATGTTGTTGTACTGCACATACACGCCAGCCCAAACTGCGCCCTACTTGTAATACGTCTTACTGCCCCCTACCTACAACCTCTACCAATACCGGAATATCAAGTACCGACCCAGCTGCAATTGTATGAACACATTACCCAGCCATCTCGCCGTACATTCCTCATCTCCGCCCCCCATACACTCCTGTCTCGGGCAGGTACGAGGGCAGTCGCCGGACCATACAATGCGAGTCGTTCAACCGTGTCACCCGTCACTCGGAACACCTCGACTGTTCCCGTTTCACGACGGATTAGAGGACTTGTTGTCTGTTGAGGTGTTCCGGTTGCAAAGTAAACTTGTTTCTACCTGGTATACTTCAGCTGGCTGTACACCATGGCGTCCTACATTCTCACCTGTGTCTTGATGATGCTTACCGTCCTGCTGTATAGTACAGGTGAGAAACTTTCTTATCACTTCATATCATGTGTGGGTCGTGTTTGTAAACTTTTCCGTTTTACTGTGACTAGTTCTTGGATGGTTGTGAAATCGGGTGTGGTCAAGGCTACAGCAGTCTTCAACGAGGCTTGCTCTGTAAACAGTCAAATGTCAGTATAGCGTGTAAGGCTGGGGCACTGGTTTTCTAGCCATGACTATTATTTAAACCAGCACAGCGTGTTACTGCGGAAAGATAACGGTAGATAACCACAACTGACCATAGCGATGTCGATGATCATAACCCGTGATCATACGTAAATAACGCATTATCTCTACGATATACGTGGTGATAAGACCTGATCAACATGTAAAACAGAACGGTAGCCCCCTATCTCCATATTATGCAGAATGATAACACCTCATCTCTATATTATGCCGAATGATAACACCCTATATCTATGTTATGCAGAATGATAACACCTTATCTCTATATTATATAGAATGATACACCTTATCTCTATATTATGCATAATGATACACCTTATCTCTATATTATGCAGAAAGATAACATCTTACATCTATATCATGCAGAATGATACCACCTTATCTCTCTATTCTGCAGAATGATAACACCTTATCTCTATATTATGCAGAATGATACCACCTTATCTCTATATTATGCAGAATGATAACACCTTATCTCTATATTATGCAGAATGATACCACCTTATCTCTCTATTCTGCAGAATGATATTACCTTATCTCTATATAATGCAGAATGACACCACCTTATCTCTATATTATGCAGAATGATATTACCTTATCTCTATATTATGCAGAATGATATTACCTTATCTCTATATTATGCAGAATGATACCACCTTATCTCTATATTATGCAGAATGATACCACCTTATCTCTATATTATGCAGAATGATATTACCTTATCTCTATATTATGCAGAATGATACCACCTTATCTCTATATTATGCAGAATGATAACACCTTATCTCTATATTATGCAGACTGATAACACCCGATGACTGTGCTACACAGGCTGATGCTCCCTGATCACTATGTTATAAAGAATAATAACATCAACCCTATATATAATGATGGCCCTTAATTTCCAGTCCCAGTATATAGAAATAATTGAGCGTGGGCAGAAGCGTTGCGCTATTTAATTTAGTTGAAGCTATCTGCCTTGCTTCACACGCTGGTCGACCAGATGTCAGTCCGTTGGATCAAAAACAGCATAGTCATGCAGTAGCCCTGCAGTCGGTGTATTGTGTGCTGGGTATTATGTATTGTGTGCTGGGTATTGTGTATTGTGTGCTGGGTATTATGTATTGTGTACTGGGTATTGTGTATTGTGTGCTGGGTATTGTGTATTGTGTGCTGGGTATTGTGTATTATGTGCTCGGTATTGTGTATTGTGTGCTGGGTATTGTGTATTGTGTGCTGGGTATTGTGTATTGTGTGCTGGGTATTATGTATTGTGTGCTGGGTATTCTGAACTAAGCATTATGTATTGGTTATTTTGTATTGTGTACTGGGTATTGTGTACTGGGTATTACGTATTGAGTACTGGGTATTTTGTATTATGTACTGGGTATTATGTATTGAGTACTGGTTATTGTGTATTGAGTACTGGGTGTTGTGTATTATGTACTGGGTATTGTGTATTGAGTACTGGGTGTTGTGTATTATGTACAGGGTATTGTGTATTATGTACTGTGTATGATGTATTGAGTACTTGGTATTGTGTATTGAGTACTTGGTATTGTGTATTTTGTACTGGTTATTTTGTATTGAGTACTGGGTAATATTTTTGAGTACTGGGTATTGTGTACTATGTACTGGGTATTATGTATTGAGTACTTTGTATTGTGTATTGAGTACTGGGTATTGTGTATTATGTGCTGGGTATTATGTATTGAGTCCTGGGTATTGTGTATTATGTACTGGGTATTGTGTATCGAGTACTGAGTATTGTGTATTGAGTACTGGGTATTGAATGCAGGGTATTGCCTTCTACAACGTGCCGAAACTGTTTCAACTACACTGAACACACTGCAATAACCACCTCACCACACCGAACGCCCCTCAGCTGTCTGACGAGACAACGTAACGGACGTTTCATAAGAATGATGAATACC
Organism: Haliotis cracherodii; assembly: GCF_022045235.1. Lineage (NCBI taxonomy): Eukaryota > Metazoa > Mollusca > Gastropoda > Lepetellida > Haliotidae > Haliotis > Haliotis cracherodii. The sequence continues at coordinate 21,101,026 of NW_027266267.1, forward strand.
TGACAATTGTGTATGCACACAGTCAGGCTGTCGGTCACACTGTCTATATATACGTGACTGTTCCTGAATCTGCTCGGCCTTGCGAAACGCGGAATACGGATGTGTAACATCTACCTACCACTTGTGCAATTCCCTGTGGGAATTCCAGTTTATAGCAGGACCTCGGCTACATGGGTGTCGCAACAGTCACGTTGTTATACAGCGACGTGTTGGTGTGTTATTGTACCCCGAGGTCGTGGAGCCTTCCATATGCTTTTAAGCACTGGTTTACATGATACAGACCTCATTATTTAAACAACGTTATTATACACCGATCATAATCTTAATCGGCTCGTTCAGAAATAGGATGGTCCTGGGGGTCTATTCTTTCCCAGAATTCCCACGGGAAGACAGTTACGGTGTACTGTGGTCTAACATGTCCTGGAACACCCACGGGGAGACAAGCATGGGATACTTGGGAACTATCCCGTCCTGGAATCCCATACGAAGATAAGCATGGGATACTGGCGACCTGTTCTGCCCTGGAATCCCCACGGGAAGATAAGCATTGGATACTGGAGACCTGTTCTGCCCTGGAATCCCCACGGGAAGATAAGCACTGTGTACTGGCGACCAGTTCCTCCCTGGAATCCCCACGGGAAGATAAGCATGGGATGCTGGCGACCTGTTCTGCCCTGGAATCCCAACAGGGAGATAAGCATGGGATGCTGGCGACCCGTTCTGCCCTGGAATCACAATGGGAATATAAGCATAGGGAGCACCTACGTTGTCCCAGATTATCAGCGAGTCTATTCTGCCCCATTATCAACACGGGAAGCCACATATTATTGCATTCAACTGTCATTCCCGCCTTCAACAAGACTTCACAGTCTTCGCTGTTGACATCGTCGCCTTCACTGACAGGCAGCACGTCACAGTGGCACAAGAACTAGTCGTCATTAAAATTACCTCTTCACTGGAGAGTTCAATAATCCGAGCACAGCTATTTAGAACTTGAGCCCCAAACATGTATAGCATACATGCGGACACATGCCTGCACGCTAACAACACAAACGCCACCACCGTCTTAATGTCGTATTTCGAGAATGCGTTAACATCCATGGTCGGGCGCTGTGGTGAACATCTAAAGGCCTGGTGCGTGTATAATGAATTACCTACAATGTTGACGTGACGACATTACATATGTGTAATGCATGGCCGCAGGGTGCAGTATTCGGGTCGTGGTCCACGCAGACACCGTTCTCGAAGTCTCTAAGCACAATTGTTGTTGTCGTCGTCGTCGTCTTCAACATCAATAATAATAATAATAATAATGATGCTGATGATGATAATAATAATAATAATAATAATAATAATAATAATAATAATAATAATAATAATAATAATAATAATGTTCATGTATTCATTTTGCATAGATTAATTCTTATTTTCTGAAAATATCTTTTTATATAATAAGGTATTAAGGTATTATTATGACTTTATGTGAGTGGGAGGTGTGGGGTGTGGGGGGGATTATGGGGGAGGGTACGGGGGAGATATTGTAAGTAAGTTAAAGGTAGTCATCGTCCATTCACTCCAGGTGCTGCTTATTCCAATACCGATGCTTCACCGCGTTATTACAACACAAGTCCTAATTGTTAGTTTTAACAGTGATGGCGTGTGCAGAAGGAAAGATTTCCATTGTGCCGTGATCAGGTCACGTGTTAATTTAGGCCCTCCAGCCTTTGTGTCTCATCGATGGCTTTCTTTAAGGTTGCCAGTACAGTCCTACTGCATAAGTACGCCTTATGATGAGAGACAGGTATGCGCGAACACTTGCCCGGGTCAAACCCCAATCAAACATGCATGACCCCTTCGTAAAGGCGAAGATCAAACACGAGAACCTAGTGTTTCATCATTGTATAATCACCTCTACACTAGCTTCTGTATAAGCAAGAGGGAGAGGAAAGGGAGGTTTCATATGTTAAAACTATATCTCCGACCCATTGCATGATATAGACTATGCCAACCAACACAATGTATGTTATAAAATATATATCCCCGATACATGGAATGTTATAAACTATATCCCCGTCACAAGGTATGTTATAACCTATATCCCAACATATTATATGTTATAAATTATATCGACCACACACACAACCACACACACACACAACCACACACAACCACACACACACACACAACCACACACACACCACACATACACCACACACACACACACAACCACACACACACCACACACACACAACCACACACACACACCACACACACAACCACACACAAGCACACACACACACACAAACACACAAACACACACACACACACACACACACACACACACACACACCACACACACCACACACACACACACAACCACACACACACAGCCACACACACACAACCACACACACACACACACACACAACCACACACACACACACACACACACAACCACACACACACCACACACACACAACCACACACAAGCACACACACACACAAACACACAAACACACACACACACACACACCACACACACCACACACACACACACAACCACACACACACAGCCACACACACACAACCACACACACACAACCACACACACACACACACACACATACACACCACACCACACCACACCACACCACACCATACCCCACACCACACCACACCACACCACACCACACCACACCACACCACACCACACCACACCACAACACACCACACCACACCACACCACACCACACCACACCACACACACCACACCACACCACACCACACCACACCACACCACACACCACACACGTGTCTGTGCAAGTGCAATAATCTTGAGGGCGACGTTAAACCCCCTTTCCCTGTAAAATATATCCCCATCACATGGGTCCTTACAAAGTAGTTCACGACACTGATATGTTATAACCTGTACCCCAATATATGTTATGTTATAAACTATATCTCCCGACATATTGTATGATAGAAACCTCTATTCATGGAACAATTTGCCCGTAATAGTGGGTACTCGGCACTTATCCGGTTACCTACACGTCACAGAGCTGACAGTCGCCCTGTAGTACTCGATACACGTGCAGAGAAAACAGTTACAGCACTGACACCTACTGTCGCACCCCTAACCCATGCTCACTCATGCAGTCATATCTGAACTTGCAGGCTTCACTGATTCCTACGGTAGACTAAAATAAAATGCTTATTGGTTGACAAAGCTCGCTCTGGTTTTAACACAGAATGTAAGAACTAAACCGATTGCCCCAAGTCAGGCCTCCGTACGTCTTGTGTTTGCGGCCCGCGTCAATGTGACAGTCACAGCTGGCTAAATCCGTCGCCATTGTCCACGTTGAAAGCTTGCGCAGTTCTACAATACTGGGCGAGGTAGGCTAGACGTGTTTCTAATGCTTTCTACTACAGTCATGAAGTAAGGCACGGTGATATAGCATTGTTGAAACCTGGTATCAGTTCTATAATAAGCGTGTTGCAGAACGCATGACTTTTACCCTACCATAAGAAACTGAGTCGGTTACGTAATGACGTATTACATTGTGTGGTTATACTGTGTGTCGTGACATTGTGACGTCGGCTCCGCTATTATATACATTCAAACTGCTGCTTCCAAAGGGGCCTCCGAGAGAACAATAGACAACGCGGTGCAGTGGAGCTTCACATCATGCGTCACTCTATCTGAGAGTGGCTCCAGAGTTTACGAGGTCACGCGGACACACCGTCACCTTGTCAAAAGTTCACACAGACACGCAAACACACAGTCACGTTGCATGCTCTGGGGGTTGTATACATCGCGTGTTGTATGGAGAATATTGCACCGCTACTACAACAGTGTTGACATTTAGTAGTGACACAAGAGTGCACATCACCAGGTGTTGTATAGAGAATATTGCACCTCTACTACAACAGTGTTGACATTTAGTAGTGACACTACGACGCACGTCACCAGGTGTTGTATAGAGAATATTGCACCTCTACTACAACAGTGTTGACATTTAGTAGTGACACTACGATGCACGTCACCAGGTGTTGTATAGAGAATATTGCACCTCTACTACAAGAGTGCTGACATTTGGTAGTGACACAATGATGCCAGTCTCCAGGTGTTGTACAGAGAATATTGCACCTCTACTACAACAGTGTTGACATTTAGTAGTGACACTACGATGCACGTCACCAGGTGTTGTATAGAGAATATTGCACCTCTACTACAACAGTGTTGACATTTAGTAGTGACACTGGGAGGCACATCACCAGGTGTTGTATGGAGAATATTGCACCTCTACTACAACAGTGCTGACATTAAGTTGTGACACAAGAATGCACATCACCAGGTGTTGTACAGAGAATATTGCACCTCTACTACAACAGTGTTGACATTAAGTTGTGACACAAGAATGCACATCACCGGGTGTTGTACAGAGAATATTGCACCTCTACTACAACAGTGCTGACATTAAGTTGTGACACAAGAATGCACATCACCAGGTGTTGTAAAGAGAATATTGCACCTCTACTACAACAGTGTTGACATTTAGTAGTAACACTACGATGCACATCACCAGGTGTTGTATAGAAAATATTGCATCTCTACTAAAACAGTGTTGACATTTAGTAGTAACACTACGATGCACATCACCAGGTGTTGTATAGAGAATATTGAAACCTCTACTACAACAGTGTTGACATTTAGTAGTGACACTGGGATGCACGTCACCAGGTGTTGTACAGAGAATATTGCACCTCTACTACAACAGTGCTGACATTAAGTTGTGACACAAGAGTGCACATCACCAGGTGTTGTACAGAGAATATTGCACCTCTACTACAACAGTGTTGACATTAAGTTGCGACACAAGAATGCACATCACCAGGTGTTGTACAGGGAATATTGCACCTCTACTACAACAATGTTGACATTTAGTAGTGACACTGGGATGCCGGTCACCAGGTGTTGTATAGAGAATATTGCACCACTACTACAACAGTGTTGACATTTAGTAGTAACACTGGGATGCACGTCACCAGGTGTTGTATAGAGAATATTGCACCTCTACTACAAGAGTGCTGACATTTGGGAGTGACACAATGATGCCAGTCTCCAGGTGTTGTATAAAGAATATTGCACCTCTACTACAACAGTGCTGACCTATATTAAGGGGGCCTTGGGTTCTCCCTACCAAGTTTATAGTGGAGATCCATTATCAGCCCCAGCTCATAACGCCTCTCTTATTTCACATAAACCGCCTATAACCTATTCAACATATGCAGCCCCATGTTCATGGTGTCGCAGTACTGTACTCACACAGCCATTGTGTCAACAACTGGAATCATCCGGTGAATACAGTAGCAACGCCCGGGATATATGGGGCACTTATGTTACTTATATTACCTAACGTACCCATAGAAACCAGCGTCGATATGACATTGATACATGAAGACCACGCTTGAGAGTGGCATTCACCAATATCATAAAAAAAATAAACAGCCGGAAATGTAACTATATGTAACAAATATATTTGGGATATGGGGCGGTAGGGTAGCCTAGTGGTTAAAGCGTTCGCTCGTCAAGCCGTCACCCGGGTTCGATTCCCGACATGGCGTCCCCCGCCATGATATTGCTAAAAGCGGCGTAAAACCATAGTCACTCACTATATTTGGGGTAACATTTTTTCAGTAAAGAACAAATGCAATACTCTTTTGGAATATGTAATATCTGGGATTCAAACACACAAACTCGTCAGCACACAAAGTCAGCGCTCTAACCCACTCACTGAGGTAGCCAGCGAGGTTTCCACAAAATGGAAGTCCGACAATTGATTGTCTAAATTACATACTTTGTGTACCGTTCGGGGCGGTCGGGTAGATTAATGATTAAAGCGTTCGCTCGTCACACCGAAGATCTGGGTTCGATTTCCGACATGGATATAATGTGTGAAACCCATTTCTGGTGTCCCCCGCTGGGATATTGCTGGATATGCTTAAAGTGGCATACAACAATATTTAGTCAGTCAGTTGTGTACAACACTGACAAGTGTAAATTGGCGCTGCTCCCATGGCCGAAAGCTATGAAAACACAATGTCTTTTAGAAAGTGATCAAATGTAACAAATGTAATATTTGGGATTGCACTTTCTCAGTAAAGTACAAATTCGAGTACTGTTTAGGGTTTTTTCCCCATTACTCATCACTCTGGGAGTGTGGGTTCGATTCCCGGACGGGACTAAATCCCGAAAAATACTAAAATTCGTACTTCCTAAAAAAAAAGTAAGAAATCTTTAAAATGATATTGTTTTATATGACCTCCATCATAAGTACATCAAGTATATGAGGTTTGAACAGTGTCAGCAGCTAGTCGGCGCCTATCTTTCATATCATGTTCCTCTACAAGTTAAGTTTCAAGAGGCAATATCATTGCCGTGTCCAATAAAACACATCAGTCTGATAACACAAGTCGCCGGCCTTGAGAACAGGAACATTTTGTCTGATCCTGAATCAAACTGGGACAAGAGACAAGCCTATGACCGATGACATCAAACGAGAACTTGTTCCATAAAATAAATGCAACAAAACCCGTACCCATGTGTTTGTATGTTACAGGGAATATGTATAATCAGGGAATTTATATAATCCCTGAAATTTTCAGGGAATATATTTAATGTCGGATTCACTCAGGGAATATATGTAATCCCTAAAATTTTCAGTTAGTATAAAAATTAACATCAAGTTTTGTAGACATATTCCTGAAATTACTTTTGAGGCTCTTAAATGGTCAAACTTGATTAAAAAACCAAATTATTTATGAGATGACAAATGTATTTGACATGATAACAAATACCTTTCACTTAACTTAACAATCAGTTTTCACTGTAATCAAACAGTGCTACATCAAACATAGGATAGAACATTTCAGGGAATATACCCGGATTATACATATTTCCTGTAACATAGATACCTATTTATATTACAAAATATTCCCTTTGGTACCTCACAGAACATTCAGATTTGTAAGCTTAACCATACTGTCTTTGGTACCTCATAGAACATTCAGATTTGTAAGCTTAACCATACTGTCTTTGGTACCTCACAGAACATTCAGATTTGTAAGCTTAACCATACTGTCTTTGGTACCTCACAGAACATTCAGATTTGTAAGCTTAACCATACTGTCTTTGGTACCTCACAGAACATTCAGATTTGTAAGCTTAACCATACTGTCTTTGGTACCTCACAGAACATTCAGATTTGTAAGCTTAACCATACTGTCTTTGGTACCTCACAGAACATTCAGATTTGTAAGCTTAACCATACTGTCTTTGGTACCTCACAGAACATTCAGATTTGTAAGCTTAACCATACTGTCTTTGGTACCTCACAGAACATTCAGATTTGTAAGCTTAACCATACTGTCTTTGGTACCTCACAGAACATTCAGATTTGTAAGCTTAACCATAATGTCTTTGGTACCTCATAGAACATTCAGATTTGTAAGCTTAACCATACTGTCTTTGGTACCTCATAGAACATTCAGATTTGTAAGCTTAACCATACTGTCTTTGGTATCTCATAGAACATTCAGATTTGTAAGCTTAACCATACTGTCTTTGGTACCTCATAGAACATTCAGATTTGTAAGCTTAACCATACTGTCTTTGGTACCTCACAGAACATTCAGATTTGTAAGCTTAACCATACTGTCTTTGGTATCTCACAGAACATTCAGATTTGTAAGCTTAACCATACTGTCTTTGGTACCTCATAGAACATTCAGATTTGTAAGCTTAACCATACTGTCTTTGGTACCTCACAGAACATTCAGATTTGTAAGCTTAACCATACTGTCTTTGGTATCTCACAGAACATTCAGATGTGTAAGCTTAACCATACTGTCTTTGGTACCTCATAGAACATTCAGATTTGTAAGCTTAACCATACTGTCTTTGGTACCTCATAGAACATTCAGATTTGTAAGCTTAACCATACTGTCTTTGGTACCTCATAGAACATTCAGATTTGTAAGCTTAACCATACTGTCTTTGGTACCTCATAGAACATTCAGATTTGTAAGCTTAACCATAATGTCTTTGGTACCTCACAGAACATTCAGATTTGTAAGCTTAACCATACTGTCTTTGGTACCTCATAGAACATTCAGATTTGTAAGCTTAACCATACTGTCTTTGGTACCTCACAGAACATTCAGATTTGTAAGCTTAACCATACTGTCTTTGGTACCTCATAGAACATTCAGATTTGTAAGCTTAACCATAATGTCTTTGGTACCTCACAGAACATTCAGATTTGTAAGCTTAACCATACTGTCTTTGGTACCTCATAGAACATTCAGATTTGTAAGCTTAACCATACTGTCTTTGGTATCTCACAGAACATTCAGATTTGTAAGCTTAACCATACTGTCTTTGGTACCTCACAGAACATTCAGATTTGTAAGCTTAACCATACTGTCTTTGGTACCTCACAGAACATTCAGATTTGTAAGCTTAACCATACTGTCTTTGCTTCCATGGTACAGAACCATTTTTTATGCAACGGAATGATGGTTGATTGTTCCTCTTACAGACGCAGCATGTCCGGGGTCGAGCATTACGGCAACAGAAACACAAATGTCGTTTATGTCTCCCAGCTACCCGGAGCGTTATGGAAGGTAAATCCTTTAGATAGTCCTACTACCACAGCGTTATGGAAGATAAATCCTTTAGATAGTCCTACTACCACAGCATTATGGAAGGTAATTCCTTTATATAGTTCAACTACCCACAACGTTATGGAAGGTAATTCCTTTATATAGTCCAATTACCCACAGCGTTATGGAAGGTAATTCCTTTATATAGTCCAACTATCCACAACGTTATGGAAGGTAAATCCTTTAGATAGTCCAACTACCCAGATCGTTATGGAAGGTAAATCCTTTATATAGCCCTACTACCACAGCGATATGGAAGGTAATTCCTTTATATAGTTCAACTACCCACAACGTTATGGAAGGTAAATCCTTTATATAGCCCTACTACCACAGCGATATGGAAGGTAAATCCTTTATATAGTCCTACTACCAAAACGTTATTGAAGGTAAATCCTTTAGATAGTCCTACTACCCACAGCATTATGGAAGGTAAATCCTTTATATAGTTCTACTACCACAGCGTTATGGAAGGTAAATCCTTTATATAGTCCTACTACCCAAAGGTAAATCCTTTATATTGTTAATTTACACACAGCGTTATGGGAGGTTATTTCATCGACTTTTCGAATAGATTATTAGATATATATCCTTCATGTTCCAAAACTACCAGTAGTTTTACCGATTATCTTAGTATACAGTATTCCTCTGCAGGGGAACAGTTATACCTCCATCTTCCCCATTAGCCTTATATTCAAGTATGTATGTGCTTCATCCTTTATTCCAGAAATAAAAACTGCACCTCGATCATCACCGCTCAAATTAATCAAGTTGTTCACGTCATGAGCGTGGACATGGACCTTCACGACGACGGAACGTGTGCAGACATGATACTGTTTTATGATGGTAGGGTATTTGGTGTATAGAGTGAGTCAGTAAGTGAGTATGTGAGTCAGAGAGTGAGTATGTGAGTCAGTCAGTCAGACAGTAAGCTTATGGGAAGATACATAATGTCATACCAAATCAATTTGTATGGGAAGTTTAATAGTATCCTTATCATAATATATCTTAAGCACATCTATTCGAAATTCCAAAGCATCATAAATTATGTTGACGCCAAACGCGCTTACCAAGTCGTCAAAAGAGTCAGATTTGTTTGTTGTTTAAAGTCACAATCTCTAATAATCAAGCTGTATGACGGCAACCGGTAAATACTGGAATCAACACCAGTCAACTATGTGAAGATTACCACGAACCAGGCATCTCCACAGGGCAAAATAGTATGAGCTACGATTTTCAAGTGCTATTAATGTAATTCTATACTCCCACTGACGACGTATTTCTACCCTAATGTTTAAGGTACCGATACGACTGCTGAACCACTGAAGAAGGCGTGTGGCAAGGGCATGGTGATGGTGCAGTCGACGATGCAAAACATGACCATCCGGTTCATTTCGGACGGCATGCGTGAGGGCAAGGGCTTCTACCTAAAGATATGGTCCGCTGCATCGTGTAAGTATCTGATTCCGTTTTAAGGACATATATAACAAGATACCCGTGTCCTTGTGTACGTCGATGGTTTAGTGGATACAGCGTTTGCCTAGAGTGCTGAAGGTCGTTGGTTCGATCCCCTGACCGGATAACCCCCGTGGTTCTATGAACAGTATCTACACGGAGAGCAAATTATCGGTGGTTTGAACCCCGCTGAACCCCTAAAGACGTTAAAGCATGTTGTTACCCTGCTTGGCGCTATGCATTAAGGGGAGAAAACAAGGACACACATACATATGCATGCACGTCGCAATATTAATGCAAGAATATGAAACGTCATTTCACCTCACCTCACCTAACCTCATCTCACTGCACGTCACCTCACCTTACCTCACCTCATGTCACCTTACCTCACCTCATATCACCTTACCTCACCTCACCTCACCCCACCTCACCTCATGTCACTTATCTCAGCTCATATCACCTCACCTCATGTCACCTCACCCCACCTCACCTCATGTCACCTCACCTCACCTTACCTCCCCTCATATCACCTCACCCCATGTCAGCTCACCCTATGTCACCTCACCTCAATGCACCTTACCTCACCTCACCCCATGTCAGCTCACCTCATGTCACCTCACCTCACCTCAATTCACTGCACCTCACCTCATGTCACCTCACCCCACCTCACCTCATGTCACCTCACCTAATATCCCCTCACCTCAACTCAACTCAACTCAAATCAAATCAAATCAAATCAACTCACTGCACCGCACCTCACCTCACCTCACCTGACGTCATGTCACCTCACCTCATCTCATGTCACCTCACCTCACCGCACGTCACCTCACCATACCTCACCTCACATCATTGCACTTCACCTAAGCTTACGTGGAGGATAGCACCTGACATCAACGTCGAATTTTCATCCTACCCGTTATTTGGTTTCAGATTCGACAAACTGCCGAACAAGTCCGATCGATGTTGGCGTCAACCCCATGTTCCTGCCAATGCCGCCACTGAACGGCAAGTGAGTGAATTACATCCTAATTGAACCGTCATTCTAACGCACATTGACACCAAAACAATATCCATGTAAACTATTGTTTGTTAACGTACGAGCGTACATCATCACTCCTTGTAAATATCCTCGATATAAAGATACTGGACTAACGGCAGTATTATATACCAGGGCCTTTGCGCTTATCTACTTGGTCAACGACCACAGGGCATAATAATGTCATCGTCAAACGAAGAGACACTAGTACTTGTCTCGCGCTTCATATGCAGAGTTATGTCCCTTAGTATGTTTATATGTATATGTCCTTATAAGTGATGTAAACACGATTCCACTCAGTGAACATTTAGATGCATGTGGAAGCGGCAACATTTTAGTTTTCCCGCTATATAAGCTAAATTTTGATCATGAACCTACATTGTTTAAAAAAGAGCAACATTTCATTCATAAATACGCTCCTAAGTTAAATGTAAAGGCGTAAGTTATTTGTTCATTGTCACCTTGGTATTGTGACGTCATAGTTCTCCTAAATGTTATGACGTCACGTAGCTATATGTTACTACTTCATGTCCGTTATTCAGTTATGGCCTGATGAGACTCGTACGTGATACGAGTTGAAAGCGCTAGCCAATTAAAACTGTGTTCAATCTTACTCCACTTAATTAATTATTACATACCAAGAGACATGACTCTGCATATGAAGCGTGAGACCAGTGTCTCCTCGTTTGATATGACATTATCATGCCCTTTGGACGTTTACCAAGTAGATAAGCGCAATGGCCCGGGTATATAATACTGCTGTTAGTCCAGTATCTTTATACCGACGATCTATACATATATACTCAACCGGTTTCACGAATGTGATTTTCAAGAGTCACCATTATATATATGCAGAGCCTGTAGTAACCGCCGAACCATCTAACCACCTTCTGTTCTATATATACGTGCATGTGAGTTTCACCAGCTGTACCTGCACTTCCAGCATCACTTTAAGCTGACACAGTGGTGTAAATGAAGTGTAATTGTTCAAGCAGCGTAAAGTAGACTGATGGCAGATTGGGGGCTTCCGTTTTAGACATATAACAATGGGAGTTTGGAGTATTTCTACAGGTGATATCAAATGCGGTGTTGCAGCGATGCGATCAACTGTACGTACACACTGACGGCCAAACCAGGCCCCAAGGTCATGTTGGGTCTGCCCGGCTGGATGGAGTCGGAGGCTCTGGCTTGTGGGACAGGATCCATAAAGGTGTATGACGGTAAGTTAACCACACTCGCTGCCCTTAGTTCACCCTCAACTCCACCCTATTTCACTCTCAACTCCATCCTACTTCACCCCTACCTCCACCCTAGTTCTCCCTTACATCCAGTCTAGTTCACCCTCAACTCCATCCTACTTCACCCCCACCTCCACCCTAGTTCTCCCTTACATCCAGTCTAGTTCACCCTCAACACCATCCTACTTCACCCCCACCTCCACCCTAGTTCTCCCTTACATCCAGTCTAGTTCACCCTCAACACCATCCTACTTCACCCCCACCTCCACCCTAGTTCTCCCTTACATCCAGTCTAGTTCACCCTCAACTCCATCCTACTTCACCCCCACCTCCACCCTAGTTCTCCCTTACATCCAGTCTAGTTCACCCTCAACTCCATCCTACTTCACCCCCACCTCCACCCTAGTTCTCCCTTACATCCAGTCTAGTTCACCCTCAACTCCATCCTACTTCACCCCCACCTCCACCCTAGTTCTCCCTTACATCCAGTCTAGTTCACCCTCAACTCCATCCTACTTCACCCCCACCTCCACCCTAGTTCTCCCTTACATCCAGTCTAGTTTACCCAATACTCCAGTCTAGTTCACCCCCACCACCAGTCTACTTCATCACCACCTCCAGTCTACTTCACCTACAGTCTAGTTCACCACCACCTCCAGTCTACTTCACCTCCAGTCTAGTTCACCCCCACCACCAGTCTACTTTACCTCCAGTCTAGTTCACCCCCACCACCAGTCTAGTTCATTCCCACCTCCAGTCTACTTCACCCCCACCTCCAGTCTACTTCACCCCCACCTCCAGTCTACTTCACCACCACCTCCAGTCTAGTTCATCCCCACCACCAGTCTAGTTCACCCCCACCTCCAGTCTACTTCACCCCCACCTCCAGTCTACTTCACCACCACCTCCAGTCTACTTCACCTACAGTCTAGTTCACCCCCACCTCCAGTCTAGTTCACCCCCACCACCAGTCTAGTTCACCCCCACCTCCAGTCTAGTTCACCCCCACCACCAGTCTAGTTCACCCCCACCACCAGTCTAGTTCACCCCCACCACCAGTCTAGTTCACCCCCACCTCCAGTCTAGTTCACCCCCACCACCAGTCTAGTTCACCCCCACCACCAGTCTAGTTCACCCCCACCTCCAGTCTAGTTCACCCCCACCTCCAGTCTAGTTCACCCCCACCACCAGTCTAGTTCACCCCCACCTCCAGTCTAGTTCACCCCCACCTCCAGTCTAGTTCACCCCCACCACCAGTCTAGTTCACCCCCACCTCCAGTCTAGTTCACCCCCACCTCCAGTCTACTTCACCTCCAGTCTAGTTCACCCCCACCACCAGTCTAGTTCACCCCCACCTCCAGTCTAGTTCACCCCCACCTCCAGTCTACTTCACCTACAGTCTACTTCACCCCACCACCAGTCTACTTCACCCCACCACCAGTCTAGTTCACGACCACCTCCAGTCTAGTTCACCACCAGTCTAGTTTGCCCCCACCTCCAGTCTAGTTAACCCCCACCTCCATCATATTATTCTCACTGTAGATATGAGTATGTTTCTCTGAAGGTTCCGTCATGATGATTGACAGCTGCGGCGGGGAACAGCCGTTCTGGAACCTGGAGAGCAGGGGAGAAAACCTGACAGTTCAGATCACCACAACATACACCGGTCCCACACCCAAGCAGTTCATGCTGAAGGCCACCAGCACGCCACTGAATGGTGAGTCAGGCTGTGGGGGGAATGCGGGACAGTGAAGTTGTGGGTGGTGAGTGGGTGGATGGGTGGGTAGATGGGTGAGTGGATGGGTGGGTGGGTGACTGGTGAGTCAGGCTGTGGGGCCAATGCGGGAGAGTGAAATTGTGGGTGGGTGAGTGGGTGGATGGGTGGGTGGTGAGTGGGTGGATGGGTGGTTGGTGAAGGGGTGGATGGGTGGGTGGTGAGTGGGTGGATGGGTGGTTGGTGAGTGGGTGGATGAGTGGGTAGATGGGTGAGTGGATGGGTGGGTGGGTGACTGGTGAGTCAGGCTGTGGGGCCAATGCGGGAGAGTGAAATTGTGGGTGGGTGAGTGGGTGGATGGGTGGGTGGTGAGTGGGTGGATGGGTGGTTGGTGAAGGGGTGGATGGGTGGGTGGTGAGTGGGTGGATGGGTGGGTGGTGAGTGGGTGGATGGGTGGTTGGTGAGTGGGTGGATGAGTGGGTAGATGGGTGAGTGGATGGGTGGGTGGGTGACTGGTGAGTCAGGCTGTGGGGCCAATGCGGGAGAGTGAAATTGTGGGTGGGTGAGTGGGTGGATGGGTGGGTGGTGAGTGGGTGGATGGGTGGTTGGTGAAGGGGTGGATGGGTGGGTGGTGAGGGGGTGGATGGGTGGGTGGTGAGGGGGTGGATGGGTGGGTGGTGAGTGGGTGGATGGGTGGGTGGTGAGTGCTAAGTCAGCATGCGAGGGGTGAGAGGTGGGACAGTCAAACAGTTGGCGCGTGTGAGTGATTAAGTTTGGGCACGCCAAAAACGTTTGTTGGTCTGTACCCCGGCTCGCCCCGAGTATGTTTCTGGGTTTCTCAGCACCTATTCGGGGTCGTGGGTTTCACCAAAATGGTAAACGCCTGAGACCTGCATCACTTCGGGCTTTCCTCCCACATCAATACTGTTCAGAATAGCGTTAAACCCAACTCACTCACTCACTCACTTGGGTTGATCGAAGTGAAATGTTACAAGAATGTTTTTACTATGTTTTCAGTATCTAAGTGTGACGATGAGAAGAACTTCCCTATTGGACCGGTGTCATCGTATATTTGGTACCCTAACTTCATGACAGCCTCAAGGTAGGTAGCCCATGATGACACAAGGGTGGTGCCCAAAATCTACAGTCATCTCCCACCAACAGACCTGTGTCTTTATTTCGCGGAAATGTGGTTTCCTTTGTTTGTTTGTTGAACTCAGCAATATACCAGCTATATGACGGCGATCTGTAAATAATCGAGTCTGGACCAGTGATCAGACATTCCAGTGTTCGATATCATGAGCATCGATCTACGCAAACGGGACACGGGATCGCGTGACGAAAACGACAACCGGTTTGTAAACTGCCGAGCAGATATCGGTCGATTGCTGGGATTGCAAAGCATGTGTAGAGATATTTTCCACATATTTACATGTTTTTAATTAAGTTGCTTACGTGATTTGTTGCACTTCTTGAAGTACGATCCGTTTTATCTCAATGTAGATTTTGATTATCAAGCAGATCGTTTTGACTGGGCGCCGCCATTTTGTTTGAAGCAAATGCATTTGCTATGAGATATGGAATCTGATTGGTTAGTAGGAGAGTAGTGAGTGAGTGAGTTGGGTTTAACGCCGCTTTTAACATTATTCCAGTTATATCGCGGCGTGTCAGCTTAATGTGGGAGGAAAGCCCGAAGTGATGCAGGTCTCGGACGTTTACCACTTCGGTGAAACCCACGAGCACGGGTATGGTGCTGACAAACCTAGAAACATAATCGGGGCGAACCGGGATTCGAACCCACAATCATAGGTTATCGGACGCAACTCTGCATAGCGAATCGCGGCGCCTTAGACGACTGGGCCACCCGTGCCCCCGTTAGCAGGAGAGACATAGAAGGGACATAAATCGTAATAGCCAATGGTGACGCTAGGATCGAGCTTAGAAATTCCAGTCTTGTTCGACAAGGGTGGACTTTTATAGTCAGGTAACTCCTTTGGAAAGATGGGATACGATGACGTCAACCAAGTCAGCGAGCCTGACCACCCGATCCCGTTAGTCGCCTTCTACGACAAGCAGAGGCGCCTGTTACGGCAAGCATGGGTTTCTGAAGACCTATTCTACCCCGGATATGCATGTGTCTCTGGTTTTGTTTCTGTACTTAGAGAAATTGTGAATACAGCCCAATAAACAAAATTGAGGCAGAAAGCCATCAAACGTAACAAGAAAAAGATTTAGCTGAACTTTTGGTATGCGGGCATATGCGTGTTTAGGAATGAGGCGTGTTTTATTTCACAATAAAACATTGTCCTATCATTACGTCATTTCTAGAGATTCGAACATACGCTCGCAACTTTGTGACGTCGTAATTGGACGACGCTACATTTGAGAGGGCAGCGAGTTCGTACCCTTACTGGCAACGCAGATCGTTCTCAGGTTTTATCCCCCAAAACAAAGCGTATATCGGACATGCTGGATGTCCCAAAATGTTTCACAGAGAGAGAGACTGAATTATGCAGCTCCTCCTGTCACAGGATTCCATTTTTAATTATTGCCTTGGGGCTGTGAGACAGCATTAAACCCACTCAAGTTCATCGAGTGCTTTGTTTGACCCTCCAGGGAATACTGTGACAAGACCCTGCTGGCCCCAGGCACGACGGTGCGGGCGACGGTCATGACGGACATGTCCGGAGTACAAGTCATGTGTGACGCTAACCCATTCCCTGTTCTCGCAATAGATGGTGAGTGGGGTGACCCTAAACAGTATTGTGAAATATATAGACAACACACAAAAAGCACATATATACAGACACTCAGACATCATACTTAATACAGACACTCAAACAAGACATGTAATACAGAAACTCAGAATTCATACTTAATACAGACACTCCGATAACACGCTTAGTACAGACACTTAGACAACCCACACTTAATACAGACACTCCGGTAACACGCTTAGTACAGACACTCAGATAACACACTTAATACAGACACTCAGATAACCCACACTTTATACAGACACTCAGATAATACACTTAATACAGACACTCCGATAACACGCTTAGTACAGACACTTAGACAACCCACACTTAATACAGACACTCAGATAACACGCTTAGTACAGACACTCCGATAACACACTTAATACAGACACTCAGACAACCCACACTTTATACATACACTCAGATAACACACTTAATACAGACACTCAGATAACACACTTAATACAGACACTTAGACTTCACACTAAATACAGACACTCAGATATCAAAATTTATACAGACACTAAGACGTCACACTTAATACAGACACTCAGATAACACACCTAATACAGACACTCAGACATCAATATTAATACACTCAGACATCAAATTAATACAGACACTTAGACTTCAAACTTAATACAGACACTCAGATAACACACGTAATACAGACACTCAGATAAAACACACTTTATACAGACACTCCGATAACACGCTTAGTACAGACACTCAGACAACCCACACTTTATACAGACACTCAGATAACACACTTAATACAGACACTCCAATAACACGCTTAGTACAGACACTTAGACAACCCACACTTTATACAGACACTCAGATAACACGCTTAGTACAGACACTCCGATAACACACTTAGTACAGACACTTAGACAACCCACACTTTATACAGACACTCAGACAACCCACACTTTATACAGACACTCAGATAACACACTTAATACAGACACTCCGATAACACGCTTAGCACAGACACTCAGACAACCCACACTTTATACAGACACTCAGATAACACACACTTTATACAGACACTCAGACAACCCACACTTTATACAGACACTCAGATAACACACTTAATACAGACACTCCGATAACTCACTTAATACAGACACTCAGACAACCCACACTTTATACAGAC
Organism: Haliotis cracherodii; assembly: GCF_022045235.1. Taxonomy (NCBI): domain Eukaryota; kingdom Metazoa; phylum Mollusca; class Gastropoda; order Lepetellida; family Haliotidae; genus Haliotis; species Haliotis cracherodii. Next base: position 21,119,111 of record NW_027266267.1, read on the forward strand.
ACTCAGATAACACACTTAATACAGACACTCAGATAACACACTTAATACAGACACATAGACTTCACACTAAATACAGACACTCAGACATCAAAATTTATACAGACACTCAGACATCACACTTAATACAGACACTCAGATAACACACCTAATACAGACACTCAGACATCAAAATTAATACACTCAGACATCAAATTAATACAGACACCCAGACTTCACACTTAATACAGACACTCCGATAACACACGTAATACAGACACTCAGATAAAACAAACTTTATACAGACACTCCGATAACACGCTTAGTACAGACACTCAGACAACCCACACTTTATACAGACACTCAGATAACACACTTAGTACAGAGACTCAGACAACCCACACTTTATACAGACACTCCGATAACACACTTAGCACAGACACTCAGACAACCCACACTTTATACAGACACTCAGATAACACACTTAATACAGACACTCCGATAACACGCTTAGTACAGACACATAGACTTCACACTAAATACAGACACTCAGATAACATACTTAATACAGACACTCCGATAACACGCTTTATACAGACACTCAGACAACCCACACTTTATACAGACACTCAGATAACACACTTAATACAGACACTCAGATAACACACTTAATACAGACACATAGACTTCACACTAAATACAGAAACTCAGACATCAAAATTTATACAGACACTCAGACATCACACTTAATACAGACACTCAGATAACACGCCTAATACAGACACTCAGACATCAAAATTAATACACTCAGACATCAAATTAATACAGACACCCAGACTTCACACTTAATACAGACACTCAGATAACACACGTAATACAGACACTCAGATAACACACTTAATACAGACACTCAGATAACACGCTTAATACAGACACTCAGATAACACACTTAATACAGACACTCAGATAACACACATAATACAGACACTCAGACTTCACAGTAAATGCAGACACTCAGATATCACACTTAATACAGACACTCAGACATCAAAATTAATACAGACACTTAGACTTCACACTTAATACAGACACCCAGACAACACACATTTAATAGATACACTCAGGTAACACACTTAAAACATCACACTCGGACTTCACACTTAATACAGACACTCAGACAAACACACACTTAATACAGACACTCAGACAAACACGTACTTAATACAGACACTCAGACAAACACGCACTTAATACAGACACACAGACAAACACGTACTTAATACAGACACTCAGACAAACACGCACTTAATACAGACACTCAGACAAACACGTACTTAATACAGACACTCAGACAAACACACACTTTATACAGACACTCAAACACACACTTAATACAGACACTCAGACAAACACGTACTTAATACAGACACTCAGGCAAACACACACTTAATACAGACACTCAGACAAACATGTACTTAATACAGACACTCAGACAAACACTCGCTTAATACAGACACTCAGACAAACACACACTTAATACAGACACTCAGACAAACACGTACTTAATACAGACACTCAGACAAACACGTACTTAATACAGACACTCAGACAAACACGCACGTAATACAGACACTCAGATAACACACTTAAAACAGACAACCAGACAACACACACCTAAAACAGACAATCATATACCTCGCTTAAAACAGACACTCAGACATCACACACTTAATACACGCACTCAGACATTACACACTTAATACAGACACTCAAACCAACACGCACTTAATACAGACACTCAGATAACACACTTAAAACAGACACTCAGACATTACACACTTAATACACACTCAGAAATCACACACTTAATACACACACTCAGACATCACACACTCAATGCAGACACTCAGACATCACACACTTAATACACTCACTCAGACATCACACACTTAATACACACACTCAGACATCACACACTTAATACACACACCCAGACATCACACACTTAATACACTCACTCAGACATCACACACTTAATACACACACCCAGACATCACACACTTAATACAGACGCTGAAACATCACTCTCAATACACACACTCAGACATCACACACTTCATACACACACCCAGACATCACACACTTAATACACACACCCAGACATCACACACTTAATACACACACCCAGACATCACACTTAATACAGACGCTGAAACATCACTCTTAATACACTCACTCAGACATCACACACTTAATACACACACCCAGACATCACACACTTAATACACTCACTCAGACATCACACACTTAATACAGACGATGTAACATCACTCTTAATACTGACATAGAAAGACCACATGGAACACAGACATTCAAACGCATACTCAATACAGACACCCAGAGACCACACGGAACACAGACACTCAGAGACCACGCGGAACACAGACCCAGAGACCAATTTAATCAGACAATAATCCAACATTTCCACCTACTCCTGTGTGTTGCCAGGAGCATCTGGGACGAACGCCATCAACAAGGCTTGCATGGAGGGAGGAAAGCCCATGTTTATGAGCACTGGGCCTGACCTTACGCTGAAGACCCCCACTGGATCAACTGACAGAATACTGCTGAAGGTTGCATCATTTGGTAAGTCCTGTCTACACACTAAGTTATAACTGTGATACATCCAGTGTAAGTTATAACTGTTATATATCCAGTGTAAGCTATATTTGTGATATATCCAGTGTAAGCTATATTTGTGATATATCCAGTGTAAGCTATAACTGTGATATATCCAGTGTTAGTAATAACTGTTATATATCCAGTGTAAGTTATAACTGTTATATATCCAGTGTAAGCTATAATTGTGATATATCCAGTGTAAGCTATATTTGTGATATATCCAGTGTAAGCTATAACTGTGATATATCCAGTGTTAGTAATAACTGTTATATATCCAGTGTAAGTTATAACTTGTATATATCCAGTGTAAGCTATAATTGTGATACTAGTATATCCAGTGTTAGTCATAACTGTTATATATCCTGTGTCAGTTATAACTGTGATACTAGTATATCCAGTGTTAGTCATACCTGTTATGTATCCTGTGTAAGTTATAATTGTGATACTAGAGTACCCAGTATTAAATATAACCATTATATATCCAGTGTAAGTTATAACTGTGATATATCTACTGTGCGTTATAACTGTTATATATCCGATGTATCGGGTGTAATAATAATTGTGATATACCTGGTGTAAGTAAAAACTGTGTTTTTTTATCCAGAATGTAAGTTTATTATAGTGATACTAGTATATCCAGTGTTACTTATAACAGTTATAAATCCAGTGTGTATCCAGTGTGAGTTATAATTGTGATATGTCCAGTGTGAGTTATACTTGTGGTATGTCGCGTGTGAGTTATAATTGTGATATGTCCAGTGTGAGTTATTGCTGTGATATGTCCAGTGTGAGTTATAATTGTGATATGTCCAGTGTGAGTTATTGCTGTGATATGTCCAGTGTGAGTTATAATTGTGATATGTCAGGTGTAAGTTAAAACTGGTATATATCGAGTGTTAATTACGAATGTGAGATATAATTGACATACATCAAGTGTTAGTTATAATTGTGATATGTCCAGTGTGAGTTATTGCTGTGATATGTCCAGTGTGAGTTATAATTGTGATATGTCCAGTGTGAGTTATAATTGTGATATGTCAGGTGTAAGTTAAAACTGGTATATATCGAGTGTTAGTTACAAATGTGAGATATCAAATGTGAGATATAATTGACATACATCAAGTGTGAGTTATAATTGTGATATGTCCAGTGTGAGTTATTGCTGTGATATGTCCAGTGTGAGTTATTGCTGTGATATGTCCAGTGTGAGTTATTGCTGTGACATGTCCAGTGTGAGTTATAATTGTGATATGTCAGGTGTAAGTTAAAACTGGTATATATCGAGTGTTAGTTACGAATGTGAGATATCAAATGTGAGATATAATTGATACACATCAAGTGTGAGTTATAATTGTGATATGTCCAGTGTGAGTTATTGCTGTGATATGTACAGTGTGGGTTATAATTGTGATATGTCCAGTGTAAGTTATTGCTGTGATATGTACAGTGTGGGTTATAATTGTGATATGTCCAGTGTGAGTTATTGCTGTGATATGTCCAGTGTGAGTTATTGCTGTGATATGTCCAGTGTGAGTTATTGCTGTGATATGTCCAGTGTGAGTTATAATTGTGATATGTCCAGTGTGAGTTATTGCTGTGATATGTCCAGTGTGAGTTATTGCTGTGATATGTCCAGTGTGAGTTATTGCTGTGATATGTCCAGTGTGAGTTATAATTGTGATATGTCCAGTGTGAGTTATAATTGTGATATGTCAGGTGTAAGTTAAAACTGGTATATTTCGAGTGTTAGTTACGAATGTGAGATATCAAATGTGAGATATAATTGATACACATCAAGTGTGAGTTATAATTGTGATATGTCCAGTGTGAGTTATTGCTGTGATATGTCCAGTGTGAGTTATTGCTGTGATATGTCCAGTGTTAGTTATTGCTGTGATATGTCAGGTGTAAGTTATTGCTGTGATATGTCAGGTGTAAGTTATTGCTGTGATATGTCCAGTGTGAGTTATAATTGTGATATGTCCAGTGTGAGTTATAATTGTGATATGTCCAGTGTGAGTTATTGCTGTGATATGTCCAGTGTGAGTTATAATTGTGATATGTCAGGTGTAAGTTAAAACTGGTATATATCGAGTGTTAGTTACGAATGTGAGATATCAAATGTGAGATATAATTGATACACATCAAGTGTGAGTTATAATTGTGATTAGCCAGTGTGAGTTATTGCTGTGATATGTCCAGTGTGAGTTATTGCTGTGATATGTCCAGTGTGAGTTATAATTGTGATATGTCAAGTGTGAGTTATAATTGTGATATGTCCAGTGTGAGTTATAATTGTGATATGTCCAGTGTGAGGTATTGCTGTGATGCACCCAGTTAACAACAGTATTGACAATATGTGGTGTTTATAAAAATTCTGTTGTTGCAGAAAAACATTGTAACGGAATGGCCATGGATATGATGACCGACAATGGAACTGTAAAGACAGCCGAATACGAGAACATTCAGAGGTAGGATAAATGATGCTCATTCACTCATTCTCTCATTCACTCCTTCACTCACTCAATCCAAACTACCCACCAACCTACTCACTCACTCACTCAAAAAAACGTATCTTGTCTGAACACGGCTACTGTTTATAAGTGGGAGGTTGAGGAATAACTCTCTACAAAAATACTGTATAAAATATATTTGGTAAATCTGTGGACAGTTTGGGAATATTAAGGGTAACCTACCCGAAAGTTTGATGATGTATTATAAATGATTACCTTCCCTAACGCTCTGGGTACTTGGACAATATGAAAGAGTTACCATCTATAAAACGCTGGGTACTTGGACAATATGAAGGAGATATCATTTATAACACTCTGGGTACTTTGACAATATGAAGGAGATATCATCTATAACACTCTGGGTACTTGGACACTATGAAGGAGATACCACCCATAACACTGTGGGTACTTGGACACTATGAAGGAGATACCATCTATAACAACACTCTTGGTACTTGGACACTATGAAGGAGATATCATCTATAACACTCTGGGTACTTGGACAATATGAAGGAGATACCATCTATAACACTCTGGGTACTTGGACACTATGAAGGAGATACCACCCATAACACTGTGGGTACTTGGACACTATGAACGAGATACCACCCATAACACTCTGGGTACTTGGACAATATGAAAGAGATATCATCTATAAAACTGTGGTTACTTGGACACTATGAAGGAGATACCACCCATAACACTGTGGGTACTTGGACAATATGAAGGAGATATCATCTATAACACTCTGGGTACTTGGACACTATGAAGGAGATATCATCTATAACACTCTGGGTACTTGGACACTATGAAGGAGATACCACCCATAACACTGTGGGTACTTGGACAATATGAAGGAGTTACCATCAATAACACTGTGGGTACTTGGACAATATGAAGGAGTTACCATCAATAACACTCTGGGTACTTGGACAATATGAAGGAGATACCATCTATACCACTCTGGGTACTTGAACAATATGAAGGAGATACCACCTCTAACACTCTGGGTACTTGGACAATATAAGTGAGTGAGTTAGTGAGTGAGTATGGTTTTACACCGCTGTTAGCAATATTCCAGCAATATCAGGGCGGGGGACACCACAAATGGGCTTCACACATTGTACCCATGTCGGGAATCAAACCCGGGTCTTCGGCGTGACGAGTGAACGCTTTAACCACTAGGCTACCCGACGGTCCCTTGGACAATATGAAGGAGTTACCATCTATAACACTCTGGGTACTTAGACTTTCTAAAGGATTGACCTTCCATAACGCTGTGGGCAGTTGGAATAAACATGAAAATGAATTATTTCATTTAAGGACTATGAGTCTAGCGTCTCTCTCAACAGGTGCTCGCTGGATATATAGATCCAGTTCTATTTGCTCTCACAACAAAGTCACATCTGAAACGTAACCTGATTCCTGAATATTCACAACATGAACTATGAAAATAGGCGATCGATCCCTTGCAAATGTATCCGTTCTCCCTTCAGGACGTCATATCATGATATTGATGCCACGTATTAAGAAGTACATGTTGTCTCCGTTCCAGGGACTCGCAATGCGTGTACAAAGTGATGGCGCCAATGGCAGATGAGGTGGTGAATGTTCACATTGAGTCGACCCTGATGGACAAGAACGACTGTGTCACTGTGTATGATGGTAAGGGGGCAGGGGTGACCGTGTCACTGTGTATGATGGTAAGGGGACAAGGATGACTGTGTCACTGTGTATGATGGTAAGGGGGCAGGGGTGACTGTGTCACTGTGTATGATGGTAAGGGGACATGTGTGACTGTGTCACCGTGTATGATGGTAAGGGGACATGCGTGACTGTGTCACTGTGTATGATGGTAAGGGGACATGCGTGACTGTGTCACTGTGTATGATGGTAAGGGGACATGGGTGACTATGTCACTGTGTATGATTGTAAGGGGACATGGGTGACTGTGTCACTATGTATGATGGTAAGAGGACATGGGTGACTGTGTATGATGGTAAGGGGACATGGGTGACTGTGTATGATGGTAAGGGGACATGGGTGACTGTGTCACTGTGTATGATGGTAAGGGGACATGGGTGACTGTGTCACCGTGTATGATGGTAAGAGGACATGGGTGACTGTGTATGATGGTAAGGGGACATGGGTGACTGTGTATGATGGTAAGGGGACATGGGTGACTGTGTCACCGTGTATGATGGTAAGGGGACATGGGTGACTGTGTCACTGTGTATGATGGTAAGGGGACATGGGTGACTGTGTATGATGGTAAGGGGACATGGGTGACTGTGTCACTGTGTATGATGGTAAGGGGACATGGGTGACTATGTCACTATGTATGATGGTAAGGGGACATGGGTGACTATGTCACTGTGTATGATGGTAAGTGGACATGGGTGACTGTGTCACTGTGTATGATGGTAAGGGGACAAGGGTGACTATGTCACTATGTATGATGGTAAGGGGACATGGGTGACCGTGTCACTGTGTATGATGGTAAGAGGACATGGGTGACTGTGTGTGATGGTAAGGGGACATGGGTGATTGCGTCACTGTCTATAACGGTATGAGGACAACGCATCAACTGTGTCACTGTGTATGATTGTGTAGCTGGAATGTTTTCAATGAAATACAGTCTTGAACAGTGCTTGAAATAGTATGTTATCCTTCTGCTTTATGCACACTCCTAACTCCTAAAAGTTACTCCTAACTCCTAAGAGTTACTCCTAACTCCTAAAAGTTACTCCTATCTTTCATTCAGTGGATTGTGACATGTGTTTCAGGAGCAGACACGACGTCAACTGGGGAAAAGATGTGTGGGTCGTTCAAGAAGATGTTTTCCGGCACTGGTCAAACTCTCACCTACAAAATCATGACAAATGATAAAATGATGGATGGGAAGGTCATGGTAAAATACTTCTCTGTAAGAAGTAAGTAGTGGCATTGTGGTCATAAACGTCGCTAGAAGAAGGAAGAATTGGTATGATGGTGAAATACTTCTATGTAAGACGTAGGAAGTGGCATTATGGTCAAATACATCACTATTAGAAGTAGTGATATGATGGTGAAATACTTCTGTGTAAGAAGGAAGTATTGGCGTCATGGGGAAATACTTCTCTGAATGAAGTAAGTAGTGGTATGACGGTGAAATACTTCTCTGTAAGAAGGAAGTACGAGTGGTGGCATCATGGAGAAATACTTCTCTCTAAGAAGGAAGTAGTTGCATCATGGAGAAATGTTTCTCTCTAAGAAGGAAGTAGTGGAATCATAGTGAAATGCTTCTCTCTAAAAAGGAAGTAGTGGAATCATAGTGAAATGTTTCTCTCTAAAAAGGAAGTAGTGGAATCATAGTGAAATGCTTCTCTCTAAAAAGGAAGTAGTGGAATCATAGTGAAATGTTTCTCTCTAAAAAGGAAGTAGTGGAATCATAGTGAAATGCTTCTCTCTAAGAAGGAAGTAGTGGAATCATAGTGAAATGCTTCTCTCTAAGAAGGAAGTAGTGGAATCATAGTGAAATGCTTCTCTCTAAAAAGGAAGTAGTGGAATCATAGTGAAATGCTTCTCTCTAAAAAGGAAGTAGTGGAATCATAGTGAAATGCTTCTCTCTAAAAAGGAAGTAGTGGAATCATAGTGAAATGCTTCTCTCTAAAAAGGAAGTAGGGGTGTCATAGTGACGTATGTCTGTGTTAATTTCATACATACCTACAAATATAGACGATGTTACTTGTCCACAGAGGAAGGAGGTTGCCCTGAAATGATGAACATCCTGGCGAAGCGAGAGAAGGTCATCATGACATCACCTAACTTCCCCATGCAATACCCACTGTGAGTACACCTAACTTCCCCATGCAATACCCACTGTGAGTACACCTAACTTCCCCATGCAATACCCTCTATGAGTACACCTAACTTCCCCATGCAATACCAACTATGAGTACTCCTAGCTAGCCCCCATGCAATACCCAGTGTGTGAACACCTAACTTCCCCATGCAATACCCACTATGAGTACACCTAACTTCCCCATGCAATACCCACTGTGAGTACACCTAACTTTCCCATGCAATACCCACTGTGAGTACACCTAACTTCCCCATGCAATACCTAAAGTGAGCACACCTAACTTCCCCATGCAATACCCACTGTGAGTACACCTATCTTCCCCATGCAATACCAACTGTGAGTACACTTAGCTAGCCTCCATGCAATACCCACTATGAGTACACCTAGCTAGCCTCCATGCAATACCCATTGTGAGTACACTTAGCTAGCCTCCATGCAATACCCATTGTGAGTACACCTAACTTCCCCATGCAATACCAACTATGAGTACACCTAACTTCCCCATGCAATACCCACTGTGAGTACACCTAATTTCCCCATGCAATACCCAAAGTGAGTACACCTAACTTCCACTTGCAATACCCACTGTGAGTACACCTAAATTCCCCATGCAATACCCAAAGTGAGTACACCTAACTTCCCATGCAATACCCACTGTGAGTACACCTAACTTCCCCATGCAATACCCTCTATGAGTACACCTAACTTCCCCATGCAATACCAACTATGAGTACTCCTAGTTAGCCCCCATGCAATACCCCGTGTGTGAACACCTAACTTCCCCATGCAATACCCACTATGAGTACACCTAACTTCCCCATGCAATACCAAGTGTGAGTACACCTAACTTCCACATGCAATACCCACTGTGAGTACACCTAACTTCCCCATGCAATACCCAAAGTGAGTACACCTAACTTCCCCATGCAATACCCACTGTGAGTACACTTAGCTAGCCTCCATGCAATACCCACTATGAGTACACCTAGCTAGCCTCCATGCAATACCCACTGTGAGTACACTTAGCTAGCCTCCATGCAATACCTCACTGTAAGTACACCTAACTTCCCCATGCAATACCCACTATGAGTACACCTAACTTCCCCATGCAATACCCACTGTGAGTACACCTAGCTAGCCTCCATGCAATACCCACTGTTCTAACTTCCCCATGCAATACCCAATTTGAGTACACCTAGCTAGCCGCCATGCAATACACACTGTGAGTACACCTAGCTAGCCTCCATGCAATACCCACTGAGAGTACACCTAGCTAGCCCCCACGCAATAACGACTGTGAGTACACCTAGCTAGCCTCCATGCAATAACCGCTGTGAGTACACCTAGCTAGCCTCCATGCAATACCCAAAGTGAGTACACCTAACTTCCCCATGAAATACCCACTGTGAGTACACCTAACTTCCCCATGCAATACCCTCTATGAGTACACCTAACTTCCCCATGCAATACCCAAAGTGAGTACACCTAACTTCCACATGCAATACCCACTGTGAGTACACCTAACTTCCCCATGCAATACCCACTGTGAGTAAACCTAACTTCCACATGCAATACCCACTGTGTGTACACCTAACTTCCCAATGCAATACCCACTGTGAGTACACCTAACTTCCCCATGCAATACCCAAAGTGAGTACACCTAACTTCCCCATGCAATACCCACTATGAGTACACCTAACCTCCCCATGCAATACCCACTGTGAGTACACCTAACTTCCCCATGCAATACCAACTGTGAGTACACCTAGCTAGCCTCCATGCAATACCCACTAAGAGTACACCTAACTTCCCAAAGCAATGCCTACTGTGAGTACACCTAGCTAGCCTCCATGCACATCCCACTATGAGTACACTTGGCTAGCCTCCATGCAATACCCATTGTGAGTACACCTACCTTACCTCAATACCCTTCACCTCTGTTTCAGCTCTGTGTGTTAATGTGGCGAATATGTCAGCATTGTTCACGTCCTACCTTTGTTTTGTATGTATTGTTCCAGCTTTTCCAAGTGCTCGTGGAGATTTGTATCTTATCGTCCCGATTATGTAGTGGTTATTGAGGTGCTGGAATCCAACTTGCCCGAAGACTGCAGCGATTACGCCTTTGTCAATGACGGTGAGAAGTATATATGGCATATAAATATATATATGGTGGAGAGGTTGGAGAAAGGGAAGAAAAGGGGGGTGAGAAGGAGGAGTGAGATGTGGTGAAAGGGTAAAGAGATGGGGAATAGAAGGTGGAGAGATGGGCAGAGAGGTGGTTGTGAGAGAGTTGGGAAGAGGTGGTGAGTGTGAGGAGAGAGGGATGGGGAGAGAGGGTAGGGAGAGAGGATGGGGAGAGATGGTTGTGAGGGAGTGGGGAAGAGGTGGTGAGTGTGAGGAGAGAGGGATGGGGAGAGAGGGTAGGGTGAGAGGATGGGGAGAGATGGTTGTGAGGGAGTGGGGAAGAGGTGGTGAGCGTGTGGAGAGAGGGATGGGGAGAGAGGGTAGGGTGAGAGAATGGGGAGAGATGGTTGTGAGGGAGTGGGGAAGAGGTGGTGAGTGTGAGGAGAGAGGGATGGGGAGAGAAGGTAGGGTGAGAGAATGGGGAGAGATGGTTGTGAGAGAGTGGGGAAGAGGTGGTGAGTGTGAGGAGAGAGGAGGAGAGAGGGTAGGGAGAGAGAATGGGGAGAGATGGTTGTGAGGGAGTGGGGATGAGGTGGTGAGTGTGTGGAGAGAGGAGGAGAGAGGGTAGGGAGAGAGGATGGGGAGAGATGGTTGTGAGGGAGTGGGGATGAGGTGGTGAGTGTGTGGAGAGAGGGATGGGGAGAGAGGATAGGGTGAGAGGATGGGGAGAGATGGTTGTGAGGGAGTGGGGATGAGGTGGTGAGTGTGAGGAGAGAGGAGGAGAGAGGGTAGGGAGAGAGAATGGGGAGAGATGGTTGTGAGGGAGTGGGGATGAGGTGGTGAGTGTGTGGAGAGAGGAGGAGAGAGGGTAGGGAGAGAGGATGGGGAGAGATGGTTGTGAGTGGGTGGGGAAGAGGTGGTGAGTGTGAGGAGAGAGGGATGGGGAGAGGATAGGGAGAGAGGATAGGTAGAGAGGATAGGGAGAGATCGTTTTGAGTGAGTGGGGAAGAGGTGGTGAGTGTGTGGAGAGAGGAGGAGAGAGGGTAGGGAGAGAGGATGGGGAGAGATGGTTGTGAGGGAGTGGGGAAGAGGTGGTGAGTGTGAGGAGAGAGGGATGGGGAGAGAGGGTAGGGAGAGAGAATGGGGAGAGATGGTTGTGAGAGAGTGGGGAAGAGGTGGTGAGTGTGAGGAGAGAGGAGGAGAGAGGGTAGGGAGAGAGGATGGGGAGAGATGGTTGTGAGAGAGTGAGGAAGAGGTGGTGAGTGTGAGGAGAGAGGAGGAGAGAGGGTAGGGAGAGAGGATGGGGAGAGATGGTTGTGAGGGAGTGGGGATGAGGTGGTGAGTGTGAGGAGAGAGGAGGAGAGAGGGTAGGGAGAGAGAATGGGGAGAGATGGTTGTGAGGGAGTGGGGATGAGGTGGTGAGTGTGTGGAGAGAGGAGGAGAGAGGGTAGGGAGAGAGGATGGGGAGAGATGGTTGTGAGTGGGTGGGGAAGAGGTGGTGAGTGTGAGGAGAGAGGGATGGGGAGAGGATAGGGAGAGAGGATAGGTAGAGAGGATAGGGAGAGATCGTTTTGAGTGAGTGGGGAAGAGGTGGTGAGTGTGTGGAGAGAGGAGGAGAGAGGGTAGGGAGAGAGGATGGGGAGAGATGGTTGTGAGGGAGTGGGGAAGAGGTGGTGAGTGTGAGGAGAGAGGGATGGGGAGAGAGGGTAGGGAGAGAGAATGGGGAGAGATGGTTGTGAGAGAGTGGGGAAGAGGTGGTGAGTGTGAGGAGAGAGGAGGATAGAGGGTAGGGAGAGAGGATGGGGAGAGATGGTTGTGAGTGGGTGGGGAAGAGGTGGTGAGTGTGTGGAGAGAGGAGGAGAGAGGGTAGGGAGAGAGGATGGGGAGAGATGGTTGTGAGTGGGTGGGGAAGAGGTGGTGAGTGTGTGGAGAGAGGAGGAGAGAGGGTAGGGAGAGAGGATGGGGAGAGATGGTTTTGAGTGAGTGGGGAAGAGGTGGTGAGTGTGAGGAGAGAGGAGGAGAGAGGGTAGGGAGAGAGGATGGGGAGAGATGGTTGTGAGTGAGTGGTGAAGAGGTGGTGAGTGTGTGGAGAGAGGGTAGGGAGAGAGGATGGGGAGAGATCGTTTTGAGTGAGTGGGGAAGAGGTGGTGAGTGTGAGGAGAGAGGGATGGGGAGAGAGGGTAGGGAGAGAGAATGGGGAGAGATGGTTCTGAGAGAGTGGGGAAGAGGTGGTGAGTGTGAGAATAGAGGGTAGGGAGAGAGGATGGGGAGAGATGGTTGTGAGAGAGTGGGGAAGAGGTGGTGAGTGTGTGGAGAGAGGGGGGTGAGAGGGACGGGGAGAGAGGAGAGGAGAGGGGGTGGAAAGAGATATGGTGAGTGTGAGGAGAGAGGGAAGAGAGGCCGGTGGTGAGGAGGTGGATTGACGGTGTGTGTGGGGGGGGGGTGGGGGGGAGGGACGGGGGGGGGGGGGGTGGAGACACCGGTGGAGAGGGGGATGGAGACAAGAGTTTTCGTTTCTGTCAATCATCATCACTGCCATCTCTCATCCCGTTCCAGGCGACGGCCCTGACTCTGCAAAGTTGGGTGAGTGGTGTGGCAACCGGAAGCCAGTCTACCGCGGTACCGGCCAGGTACTGATGCTCACCTTCAGGGCAGACGACATGAACATGCACAAGAGCATGATGAACATGGTGAAAAAAGGCTTCAGGTTCCAGTACTATGCCGACACGCTGGTGCCACGGGAGAGTAAGTCTACATGTTTTCTGTCCCCTTGTTGTCTGTGCATATTGAAGTAGAGGAGGACATAGACGTTCTGACACTACTCTGTATATTTCAGTAGAGGACACAGACGTTCTGACAAGACTCTGTATATTTCAGTAGAAGACAAAGACATTCTGACAGTACTCTGTATATTTCAGTAGAGGACACAGACGTTCTGACAAGACTCTATATATTTCAGTAGAGGAAACAGACGTTCTGACAAGACTCTGTATATTTCAGGAGAGGACACAGACGTTCTGACAGTACTCTGTATATTTCAGTAGAGGAAACAGACGTTCTGACAGTACTCTGTATATTTCAGTAGAGGACACAGACGTTCTGACAAGACTCTGTATATTTCAGTAGAGGACACAGACGTTCTGACAAGACTCTGTATATTTCAGTAGAGGACACAGACGTTCTGACACTATTCTGTATATTTCAGTAGAGGAAACAGACGTTCTGACAGTACTCTGTATATTTCAGTAGAGGAAACAGACGTTCTGACACTATTCTGTCTATTTCAGTAGAGGACACAGACGTTCTGACAAGACTCTGTATATTTCAGTAGAGGACACAGACGTTATGACACTACTCTGTATATTTCAGGAGAGGACACAGACGTTATGACACTACTCTGTATATTTCAGGAGAGGACATAGACGTTCTGACACTACTCTGTATATTTCAGTAGAGGACATAGACGTTCTGACACTATTCTGTATATTTCAGTAGAGGACACAGACGTTCTGACAAGACTCTGTCTATTTCAGTAGAGGACATAGACGTTCTGACAAGACTCTGTCTATTTCAGTAGAGGAAACAGACGTTCTGACACTACTCTGTATATTTCAGTAGAGGACACAGACGTTCTGACAAGACTCTGTCTATTTCAGTAGAGGACACAGACGTTCTGACAAGACTCTGTATATTTCAGTAGAGGACACAGACGTTATGACACTACTCTGTATATTTCAGTAGAGGACACAGACGTTATGACACTACTCTGTATATTTCAGGAGAGGACATAGACGTTCTGACACTACTCTGTATATTTCAGTAGAGGACATAGACGTTCTGACAAGACTCTGTCTATTTCAGTAGAGGACATAGACGTTCTGACAAGACTCTGTCTATTTCAGTAGAGGACATAGACGTTCTGACAAGACTCTGTCTATTTCAGTAGAGGACATAGACGTTGTGACACTATTCTGTATATTTCAGTAGAGGACACAGACGTTCTGACACTATTCTGTATATTTCAGTAGAGGACATAGACGTTCTGACAAGACTCTGTCTATTTCAGTAGAGGACATAGACGTTCTGACAAGACTCTGTCTATTTCAGTAGAGGACATAGACGTTCTGACAAGACTCTGTCTATTTCAGTAGAGGACACAGACGTCCTGACAAGACTCTGTATATTTCAGTAGAGGACACAGACGTTCTGACAAGACTCTGTATATTTCAGTAGAGGACACAGACGTTCTGACAAGACTCTGTATATTTCAGTAGAGGACACAGACGTTCTGACAAGACCCTGTATATTTCAGTAGAGGACATAGACGTTCTGACAAGACTCTGTATGTTTCAGTAGAGGACATAGACGTTCTGACAAGACTCTGTATATTTCAGTAGAGGACACAGACGTTCTGACAATACTCTGTATATTTCAGTAGAGGACATAGACGTTCTGACAAGACTCTGTATATTTCAGTAGAGGACACAGACGTTCTGACAAGACTCTGTATATTTCAGTAGAGGACATAGACGTTCTGAAAAGACTCTGTATATTTCAGTAGAGGACACAGACGTTCTGCAACTACTCTGTATATTTCAGTAGAGGACACAGACGTTCTGACACTACTCTGTACATTTCAGTAGAGGACACAGACGTTCTGACAAGACTCTGTATATTTCAGTAGAGGACATAGACGTTCTGACATTACTTTGTATATTTCAGTAGAGGACAAAGACGTCCTGACAAGACTCTGTATGTTTCAGTAGAGGACAAAGACGTGCTGACACTACTCTGTATATTTCAGTAGAGGACACAGACGTTATGACAAGACTCTGTATATTTCAGTAAAGGACACAGACGTTATGACACTACTCTGTATGTTTCAGTAGAGGACACAGGCGTTATGACAAGACTCTGTATATTTCAGTAGAGGACACAGACGTTATGACAAGACTCTGTATATTTCAGTAGAGGACACAGACGTTATGACACTACTCTGTATATTTCAGTAGAGGACACAGACGTTATGACAAGACTCTGTATATTTCAGTAGAGGACATAGACGTTATGACACTACTCTGTATGTTTCAGTAGAGGACACAGGCGTTCTGACACTACTCTGTATGTTTCAGTAGAGGACATAGACGTCCTGACAAGACTCTGTATGTTTCAGTAGAGGACATAGACGTCCTGACAAGACTCTGTATATTTCAGTAGAGGAAACAGACGTTCTGACAGTACTCTGTATATTTCAGTAGAGGACATAGACGTCCTGACAAGACTCTGTATGTTTCAGTAGAGGACATAGACGTCCTGACAAGACTCTGTATATTTCAGTAGAGGAAACAGACGTTCTGACAAGACTCTGTATATTTCAGTAAAGGACATAGACGTTCTGAAAAGACTCTGTATATTTCAGTAGAGGACACAGACGTTCTGCAACTACTCTGTATATTTCAGTAGAGGACACAGACGTTCTGACACTACTCTGTACATTTCAGTAGAGGACACAGACGTTATGACAAGACTCTGTATATTTCAGTAGAGGACACAGACGTTATGACAAGACTCTGTATATTTCAGTAGAGGACACAGACGTTATGACACACTCTGTATATTTCAGTAGAGGACACAGACGTTCTGACACTACTCTGTATATTTCAGTGGAGGCCGGAACAGACGTGCTGACCATCGCCGGCGTCCTCTCCCTCATCGTGTTGGTGGGCGGCATCCTCTTCATCACCTACCGCCTGTGCAATGAGAGGAGGATGGCCAAGAAACAGCTGAAGGAAGACCGAGAGCCCATCACTCATTAACTAGAACATTTAGATGATTAATTGCTGCATTAGACACTCAAGACTAGATATTAATATTATTTCAATACAATCAGCACCTTGAAATGTGCCCAACAGCAAAGATATAGTATAAGATTTGAGAAAAGAATGTACAAGATGTAAGTTCCTAACCCCAAGCCAGAGTCTTAGCCATAATATGACCACCAACCCACTCCAACCCATCCCACGCCTGTATACAAGCCTCCCCTTGTGAAGCTTATGTTGAATATCATTCAGTCACGCGTGGGCTGTCTAGCCTCACCCTCATACTGTTATGAAAGATGTGCTCTCAGTACTACAGTGCTGCCAAGTTGGATACATTTAGCTGGACTGGTAAGGTAACGGAGTTAAACAGGATTCGACAAATACCCTGGTCCTTTAGACATGCCACTGGGGGATTCGATGACAAGTAAAAATCATCCTCGACTATCCAGGGCATTAGGTCTCCATTCAAATATGATTAAAGCCCTGGACCTCTTCGCTACGATAGCTTCGTTTTGAGCCTGATTCGAATGACATGACGCTGAATTGTTCATCCACGAAAATGACAATCGTGTGCGAAAAGGACTGAAGAGCTGAAATCGTCAAGATATTAAGGATAAAAAGATTGTTGCACTGTTTCAAATTGCCTTTTGGTAGTCAAGAGAATGTCAGACCCGTACTGTCGAAACCTGTTTCCAAGAGAAAAAAAGCTAGAGATCTTTGGCTTTTCATGAAGATACTCACATGAGGTAAAAGAGTGATATTTTGACATTAGGTGTTGCATGTTTTATACAAGTTGTGACGTGCGTGCCTGAAGGGTAAGCTCTAAACAATATCCAGTACACATCTCTTTATTTTGTTACAGTAAACTACGGTTATAACAAACTCAAATGGACTACTTATTTTAGTTCGTTATAATCCAAAATCTTTAGTTCGTTGTAAGCGTGTCTTACTGTTGTTCATTAATTGGTCTTCAGTTGTGGTCTTTATCATATGAATATGAAAGAACTGTAATTCAACATTACCTCCCTTATGCGTGCCAGGATAGGCTGATCATGGATACGAATCCCAGATTCACTTATTATGATTCTCGGTTTGATAGCACCGTTCCCGTGTTCGTGAGTTTCACTAGTGAGGTAAAAATGTTGGGTTCAGCTACACCAAGCAGACACACACTAATATACCCGACATGTTCACAACACATCCGATTAAAAAAATCAAATGTTAATTTTTTTTTATTTTAAAAAAGGTCAGCCTGACAATGTCTAATACTATCTATAATGTCAATGTATTTTTAGCATTTATGTCAAATGATCTGCGGGTGTCCTGTGCATTGGCTGTCTCAGTTGTCTCCCCTGCCAACAATCAACACATTTCATTAATACGTGTTCTGTTTGATGCATGTTGTACCTGTCTGAGTTTTTCTCATTGTACTAATTACAATTTTTTACGTGACCCCATTCCTTCCCTGAAGTTCTCAACCTACCAGACACAGGCCTCCGTCGTGGTACAAGGAATACTCACATTCATATATTAACACCCTATATAAAAGTTTAATCCCCCACACATAGGTCTATTTCATTCTTAAATCTAGCATTTAGTATTATGGCATCACTAGGAACTATTAAATCTGTGTGAAACTGTTTATCTTACAAAAGATCGGCGATAATAACCTGCCTTCGTTTCCACTCGGGTCATTCCGGGTCAAACCTTGCAATCGTGACCAACTCGTGTTATTCCGGGACATGCCTCATAGCGACTCGAGTTCATTCGTCACCACGCACCCCTTTCCGTAACCTGCAAGAAGATTGTCCCGGAATAACACGAGTTAGTCACGAATGGCATCCGTCACTATTCGTGTCTTTCCGCAACCTCCATCGGATTATCCCGGAACGACACTATGTCACGAATCGGTCACTGTGTTTGTTTTAACGGAAATTCTCAATGGATATTCTCCGTGGAATATAGATTTACATGCGAGGAAGACCAGATTTTTCGTCCTTTTGTTTCTGTTAAACATCAAGTTTTTTTAAATGAATTTATATTTTTTACATAGTGTGTAGTCATAATGTGTAACCAGAAACAGAGATTAGTTATATTACTGTTCACCTTTCATCATATATCCATATGTAACAATGTGATACTGTCTTCCTTACAACTACTTGCGAGGAGTCTTCACAACTGTATGTACCAGTTTTATTTGTCTTCTTTATCGGATGTATTTTTGACCAGTAGCTTAGTGTCACAGTTTTACAGAAATAAAGATTGTATTTTTACAGAGGATGTGGACTGTTGTTTTGGAACAAGGCACTGCATGACACCAAGAACACATTTTGCCCAATTGGCCATCAAAAAATATATTCTGGTAGCCTCAAAACCACCATATCTTCCCAAGGCAAGGGAGTTAACTGACTTTAAGTGTCCACTTTTCCCCTTTGCAGAACCAGGCTGGAATTACTTGGCTTGACTGTTGCACCACATATGGTTATTACGAGTTATGTCCCTTCTATGTTCACACAACTGACCAATCAGATTCCACCTCTCATGTCTCTTGCACTTGCTTCAAATAAATGGCAGCGCCCAGTCAAGACAATATCATCAATAATAAAGATTTTTATTCAAAATGGGTTTTACTTCGTGAAGTGCATGAAATCACTGAACACCTTGATTAAAAACAGTGAATATTTTGAAAATATCTGTCGACGCCCAGTTGACAGTACACGTGCTCTGCAAATCCTGTAATCAAACAAATTCAGCATGGCAGTTGCCATGTTGTTTAATAACCAGATGTCGATTTCGTTATGGGTTTGTGATCAGACTATGCACAGACTCAGTACTCTTGCCAAAATATAGCTCCATAATTCCAGCCTAGTTCAGCAAAGGATGGAAACTGTCAGGCTGTTAAATTCCTTGCCTGGGGAAGATGCAGAACTTCTGAGGTAAGGTGAGGTGAAATGGGGTTTAACGTCGCGTCCAAGATTATTGCACTTATATAGCGACGTGCATGCACGTCTGTGTGTGTGTGTGGCTGCTTGTACTAGTCCGGACTGATGCCGATTTATAGTGCTAGCTCACTGAGATACCATGCCGCAGTTTAACATGAATACCCCACTCAACCACAGTGCACTGACTCCGAGCCGACCAGTCCTTGTTTTAGCCCCTTAATATCGAGCGCCAGACAGGATAACAACAAGTACCATCTTTTAACGTCTTTTGGTATGACGCGGTCGGGGATCGAACCTCGGACCTTCCGCTCTCAGGGCGGACGCTCTACAACTAGACCACGGAGGCGGTCTAATCCTCATTAACTAGCAGCTGTTCATGGCTTCATTTTGCTTCAAATTGGAACTGAAGAAAACTGACATTTAAACATTGTCAAACATTGTAAAAAATGTTGTCGCTTTCAAGCAGGAGCAGCATCAGACTTGAGGACTAGTGAAATACTTCCTCTGGACGACTAAATTTCAAAAGACGAATTTCGAAGGCTGGATAGTTGTTCAGTCAAATCATAGGTTCGTATTATCTGGGAGGAAAACCCAAAGTGACACTGGAAGAGGTTTACCATCTTGATGCCGAAAAAGCCCAATTGTTATTAGGATAAATCTATGAGCCGGAATTATCTGATCCTCACATGGCTGAGGGGTATTGAGTGAGTGAGTGAGTTGGGTTTAACACCGCTTTTAACAATATTCCAATTATATCACTGTGTGTCAGCTCAATGTGGGAGGAAAGCCCGAAGTGATGCAGGTCTAAGACATTTACCACTTCGGTGAAACCCACGAGCACGTGAAACCTAGAAACAATCGAGGTGAACCAGGTTTCGATCCCACAATCATAGGTTTCTGGCGTGCCCAAGGGATGCAACTCTGCACAGCGAATCATGTTGCCTTAGACGCCTTGGCCACTGACTCTCCACAGTGAATTGCATGACGTCAATCTTCCTTCAAGTCAGGAAACCAACACTGTGGTGTAGTGGATGGAGCAACTGCCTGGATGGCAGAAGTTTGATGGTTTTATGCAATCGCCATGTCATTCCAGAAGACATCAAAATATGCTACTTGTTGTTTCCCTGGCTGGCGCTCAGTATTTTGGAGATAAATAGAGAATCACGAGTTGAAAAAAGTGAGAAAAAAAAACTGAGGCTTGCCGAGCGCCAGACAGGGTAACAACATGTACAATCTATTAAGGGCTTTTGGTATGACGCGGCCGGGGATCAAACCCCCGGACCTTCCGCTCTCCGGGCGGACGCTCTACCACTAGACCACGGAGGCGTTAGTGTTTGATATGTTTGATGTCAAAAGACATGAGGGTGAGATTTTATTTATCATCCAACATCATTCTTCCAATCTGTTCAGTTTGTAGACAGTAACAAGCAGTGTCTGAAGTGTAAAAAGTACTGCTAACAGCTTCAGTAGCAGAGCCTTTAGTGATGTCATTTGATTGTGACGTCATGGTAACCAAAGACGTTGCAATGGTCTGCAATTTCATTGCAGCCATATTTACAATGTAGATATCACTTGATCTCACCCAAGATATCTCCTGTGGGAGCCAGTTTTGGATGTGAGTTTTGTTTGGTTTGTTGTTTTACGCTGCTCTCAGCAATATTTCAGCTATATGACGGCGGTCTGTAAATAATCAAGTCTGGACCAGACAATCCAGTGATTAATGTCATGAGCATTGATCCACACTATTGGATCAATGACATGCATCAACCAAGTCAGCGAGCCTGACCACCTGATCCCGTTAGTCGCCTCTTACGACAAGCATAGTCACTTTTTACGGCAAGCATGGGTTGCTGAACACCTATTCTACCCCGGAATCTTCACGGGTCTGTTGGATGTGATAGAAAGACTGGTAGGCTTGGAGTCAGTATACTGTGTCTGAGTTGGGCATCCATGTTAAACTTAAGCTATGGTGCACAAAACAACAAAAGAGACAGTGTCCTAAATATTTAATTCATCACACACAAAACTCTCACCAACACAATTATAATTACATACTTTACAGAGTAATTACAGACTGTATCCATGGCAACATACACACAGGGCGCAATCACTGACAGAGTCCCATCATGCACCTGATATCAAGGGAGACAACTCTTCTTGGTTACATACATACCTGAAATAGGAACAGGTAGTGGATGAATGAGAATAAAATATGATTTGTTGTTTTTGTTGGTTTGTTGTTTAACGCCTCTGTCAGTAATATTCCAGCTATATGACGGCTATGTGTAAATAATCGAGTCTGGACCAGACAATCCAGTGATTGACATCATGAGCATCGATCCATGCAATTGGGATCGATGACATGCATCAACCAAGTCAGCGAGCCTGACCACCCGATCCCGTCAGTCGCCTTTTACTACAAGCATAGTCACCTTTTACGGCAAGCATGGGTTGCTGAAGACCTATTCTTCCCCGGAATCTTCATGGGTCGAGAATAAAATATGAGAATGGGGTTGATGAGTTTTCAACCAGGTAAGTGAGTAAGTAAGCAATTGTTATTAATGCTGTCACAGTATTCTGACCCTGAATCCCCACAGGGAGACAAGCATGAGATACTTGGGACATGAATTTCAGAAACATGCTTTGGTTGGTTGGTTGGTTTGTTGTTTAAGCTGCACTCAGCAATATTCCAGTCATATAAATAATCAAGTCTGGACCAGACAATCCAGTGATTGATATCATGAGCATTGATCCACGCAATTGGGATCGATGATATCTTTAGTGAAGGACTCGGTAAAGCTTTGAAAAAGTTTCATGGCAGACATGTGGGGAACATTTCCAAATTTGACGTATAAGTAACAAAAATGATGTCGATGCAACTTTCTATTTTCACTTGTACCATATGTTCACATGTATTTTTAGGTCAACAATTGACTTGCCTTTGCATGAGTTTGTGATGGCTGCCACCTGTGGGGCAGGATATGCTAACCTTTACGCAAAAACCAGGTATCATAGCGATTCATAAACATATGCTCATGATATGTCAGAATCATACCATGGACGCTGCTTTTAGCAGAGATTTCTATTGAATAAAGAAAACCTTTTGTTGCTCTTATTAACAAAAACTGACCTCTACAACATATATCTGTCCGCAAACGGGGGATTAACAAAACAAAAGCTTCACTGTAGTCGTAGAGAGAGAGTGAGTATGGTTTTACGCCGCTTTTAGCAATATTCCAGTAATATCACGGCAGGGGACACCAGAAATGGGCTTCACACATTGTACCCATGTCGGGAATCAAACCCGGGTCTTCGGCGTGACGAGCGAACGCTTTAACCACTAGGCTATCCGACGGCCCCTCACTGCAGTCAGAGACAACAAATAGCAGCTAAATTAACCCCAAATGGGTCAAGTCTCTTTCTGTAAACACAATAACAAGGACTGATAAACATACAATTCTATTATGGGAAGGATCCTTCTGTCATCATGAGGGCACGAGCCCCGCCTCCCTCAGCTTGGCAACTAGGTCCTCTGTGGTCTCCAGCTTCTGCCCCGCCTCCCGGACAGGTGGGTCCTCCACGGACAGGATCTGGTGAGTGGGGGTCAGGTCCACCCCGTAGTCACTTGCCTTCTTCTTGGCCAGCGGCTTCTTCTTGGCTTTCTGTGGACAACAGGCCGTCAGTGTCAGCAGTTGTATGGTAGGTTTGGAATTGCCATGCCATCCAAAGGGTAGGGGTGGTGGAGGTGGGGGGCGGGGATGGGCTGCTTTGAATGATCTGGGATATTAGGGAGTGTGGCCTACCATGATGTTAGGGAGTGTGGTCTATCGAGGTTCATCTGAACTATCATAATGTTAGGGTGTGTGGCATACTGAGGTTCATCTGACCTACCACGATGTTAGGGAGTCAATGAGTGAGTGAGTGAGTGAGTGAGTGAGTATGGTTTTACGCCGCTTTTAGCAATATTCCAGCAATATCGCGGCAGGGGACACCAGAAATGGGCTTCACACATTGTACCCATGTCGGGAATCAAACCCGGGTCTTCAGCGTGACGAGCGAACGCTTTAACCACTAGGCTACCCGACCGCCCCTGTTAGGGAGTGTGGCTTACCATGATGTTAGGGAGTGTGGCATACGGAGGTTCATCTGACTTACCATGAGTGAGTGAGTGAGTGAGTGAGTATGGTTTTACGCCACTTTTAGCAATATTCCAGCAATATCACCGTGGGGGACACCACAAATGGGCTTCACACATTGTACCAATGTCGGGAATCGAACCTGGGTCTTCGGCGTGACGAGCAAACGCTTTAACCACTAGGCTATCCGACCGACCCAGTTAGGGAGTGTGGCTTACCACGATGTTAGGGAGTGTGGCTTACCATGATGTTAGGGAGTGTGGCATACGGAGGTTCATCTGACCTACCATGATGTCAGGGAGTTTGGCATAATGAGGTTCATCTGACCTACCACGATGTTAGGGAGTTTGGCATAATGAGGTTCATCTGACCTACCATGATGTTAGGGAGTGTGGCATATCGAGGTTCATTAAGACGCAGATCTGCAGTGATGACGGCCGGGAGTTTCACTTTGATTGTTTCCAGGCCTCCGTCTACTTCCCGCGTCACTGTCAAGTCTCCATTATTCTTGATGACCTCTGATGCAAATGTAGCCTGTAGGAAAGAGTGAGTAAGTCATGCCATAACTCAGCAGTTTCATGTGGGAGTAAAACCAAAAACGTGATAAAGTGATGCAGGTCTTAGACTTTTACCTAGGGTCAAACCCACAATGAATGAATCCTGGTACAACTTAGGGCTGCAACTCTGCATAGTGAGTGCAGTGAAATGTTCTCAATATCATCCACAGTACGCAGGGATGAGAATGGACATTTTTCCTTTTGAGCTGAAATTTCTTTTCTATGGAGCATGGTCCATAATTTGGGGGTGTTTATGGTGGCTGTGTTTTATTTGCTGAGCCAGGTGAATGAATGGGTATGGTTACACGCAGCTTTGAGCAATATTCCAGCAATATCACGGCGGGGGGACACCAGAAATGGGCTGCACACATTGTACCCATGTTGGGAATAGAACCCAAGTCTTCGGTGTGACGAGCGAACGCTTTTACCTCGAGGCTACCTGACCAGGTGAACCAGGGTACAATGACTCCCAGCCAGCTCTGCCACAGAGCCTCACCACCCAGTATACAGATCAGCTGCCCCTCCAGCCAGAGCCTCACCACCCAGTATACAGATCAGCTGCCCCTCCAGCCAGCTCTGTCACAGAGCCTCACCACCCAGTATACAGATCAGCTGCCCCTCCAGCCAGAGCCTCACCACCCAGTATACAGATCAGCTGCCCCTCCAGCCAGCTCTGTCACAGAGCCTCACCACCCAGTATACAGATCAGCTGCACCTCCAGCCAGAGCCTCACCACCCAGTATACAGATCAGCTGCCCCTCCAGCCAGCTCTGTCACAGAGCCTCACCACCCAGTATACAGATCAGCTGCCCCTCCAGCCAGAGCCTCATCACCCAGTATACAGATCAGCTGCCCCTCCAGCCAGAGCCTCACCACCCAGTATACAGATCAGCTGCCCCTCCAGCCAGAGCCTCATCACCCAGTATACAGATCAGCTGCCCCTCCAGCCAGATCCTCATCACCCAGTATACAGATCAGCTGCCCCCTCCAGCCAGAGCCTCACCACCCAGTATACAGATCAGCTGCCCCTCCAGCCAGCTCTGTCACAGAGCCTCACCACCCAGTATACAGATCAGCTGCCCCTCCAGCCAGAGCCTCATCACCCAGTATACAGATCAGTTCCCCTTCCAGCCAGAGCCTCATCACCCAGTATACAGATCAGCTGCCCCCTCCAGCCAGAGCCTCATCACCCAGTATACAGATCAGTTCCCCTTCCAGCCAGAGCCTCATCACCCAGTATACAGATTAGCTGCCCCTTCCAGCCAGAGCCTCACCACCCAGTATACAGATCAGCTGCCCCTCCAGCCAGAGCCTCATCACCCAGTATACAGATCAGCTGCCCCTCCAGCCAGAGCCTCACCACCCAGTATACAGATCAGCTGCCCCTCCAGCCACAGCCTCACCACCCAGTATACAGATCAGCTGCCCCTGCTGGAGGGGCCACTGGGGACCTACTTGAGCAGGAAGTCAGACAGGGTCAGAAAATGTTCTTTGTTTGTTTGTTAGTTGTTTAACATCGCACTTAGCAGTATTCCAGTATACCATCACAGCTAGCGGACTTCTGCCAAGCTGCTTCTCTGTTCACATGTTAGTGTCAGTGGGTGGGCTATCTCACCTGTGGCCAGTCCAGCAGGGCAGCGGTCATCTGTCCGGTCTGGTTGCAGTCGCCATCAATTGCCTACAACAAACACAGCAGGGAGTTGTGAAGTCTTGCATCACACTTCATCGTTACCATGGTGACTTGCAAAGTAGGATTGGTCAGTCACAGTGTTTTTTTTGTAGTTGTTATTGAACAAGCTGAAAACACTTAAAACACACGTCAGGGATTTATCAGACATGACATCGTGTGTCCTATACTCATAAAAACGGACTATTTTTTTCATCAGTGAGTATGATTTTACGCCGCTATTAGCAATAATCCAGCAATATCACCACAGGGGACACCAGAAATGTTAACAAAATCAACACCTCAGTTACCATGGTAACAAAATCAACACCTCAGTTACCATGGTCAAACACCTGAACTCAGTTACCAGGGTGACACACCTCGTCATCTCTGTTACCATGGTAGTACAATTAATCACCTCAGTTACCATAGTAACACAACACATCACCAAGCACTGGTGGATTAAAGAGGGGCTCGGGGGCATCCTGGCCCCATATTACTAAAGATAACATATCTTTCAGTGATCCAGCATAAACTATGTAGACTGGGAAAATCACAAACAACAGATCTAAACAAGCGTTACCAAGGTAACCATTACCTGTTTCCCGACAATGATGACATCAGCTTTCTCCTCCTGGGATATCTTGGCAAGTATTTTGGCCACATGAAGCGGCTGAATCGTCTCAGCCTGTTTGGCGTCCAGCTCCACGTGGATAGCCTTGTCTGCTCCCATCGCCATGGCAGTTCGCAGCGTTTCCTAGGTAACACAAATGGGAAACATGCCACTTATACTCAACAAATCAGTGTGCTATGATGGTCGACCATATCATGTCACAATACAGTGAACTTGTACCATACACGTGTTACAAAATCTGATTTTGGTGAAAAATGGTACATTTTTTACATTTTGATTTGAACGGGTTCGTGTTTGTTTGTTGTTTAACGCCGCACTCAGTAATATTCCAGCTATATCACGGCAGTCTGTAAATAATCAAGTCTGGACCTGACAATCCAGTGATTGACATCAACCAGGTCAGCAACCCTGACCACCCAATCCTGTTAGTCACCTCTTACGACAAGCATTGTTGCCTTTTACAGCAAGCATGGGTTGCTGAAGACCAATTCTACCCCGGATCTTCAAGGGTCTGGTACGACTCAATATCTACCCAGATCTTCACGGGTCAAATGCATTAGTGAATGTTGTTTAACAGTCATCGTTTCACTCCATATAACAATCAAGTCTTAATCACACAAAACAACATCTTCCCGAGGCAAGAGAATTAACTGACTTTAAAAGTCCAGTTTCCACCCTTGCCGAACTAGGCCGGAATTACTGGGCTCGATCGTAGCGCCACCAGTGGCTATTACCAGTTATGTCCCTTCTAAGCCTCTCCTATGGACCAATCAGATTCCAACTCTCGTATCACTTGCGTTTGCTTCACACAAAATGGTGGCAGTAGGGACGATCTGATCGATAATCAAGATCTATATTGTGATAAAACGGGTCTTACATTGCGAAATGCATCAAATCACGTGAGCACCTTGATTAAAAACATGAAAAGATTTGGAATAATATCGGCTGACAACAAGTTGGCGGTGCACATGCTTTGTAAATACTGCAGTCGATCGAAATCTGCACGACAGTTTACGAACCGGATTTCGATTTCGGTATGCGATTTTGATTGGACTATCCATAGACTCGTTAGTCCAGCCAAACTGTAACTCCATAATACCAGCCTAGTTCGGCAAGGGTGGAAACTGGACTTTTATAGTCAGTTAACTCCTTTGCCTCGGGAAGTTGACAAAACAATGACTGAAGGCATGAGCATAGATCCCCGCCTATGGGTTACAACACACAATCAGGCAGGTGGCCCCACCAGAACACATAATACTCCTTACCTGACACTGTGGAGGACCACACGACACAGCGATGACCTCGCTGGCGATCTTCTTCTCCTTCATCCGGATGGCCTCCTCGATGGCGATCTCGTCGAAGGGGTTCATGCTGTGCTTCACCCCCTCTGTGACCACGCCCATCTTGTCAGGCTTCACGCGGATCTGAAAGTATACACACCAGGTCAGCCGGATAATGGAGCAAGGGAGATAACTCTCACTCGACTAACTTGCAGTTTCATGCAGACAATAAACAAAACGTTCAGCGCAGTTTACACAACAACAAATACCCTTAACAGCAAACCTCAGAGTATTGTTTGACATTTAACGCAACCAAAATTGCCAACTTCAGAAAGGCATTCTGAGTTTTGTAGAAGGGCGGGAAAAATTCTCTGTTTGGCGGGAAAATTATATCCAAGCATAGCTACCGCAACACCCCATAAAAGCACAGTTTATCAGAGAATAAACTATAATAAATATCACCGAATATTTGAGGAACGCTTCAGCAGAGGATTACACGTCTTGCTACGCAAGCGAAGGAGACAAGAGTGAAGGGTGTCACATGGCAGCTAGGTGGCTACGCACGTGCTGCATGAGGTAATTGAGATCTCTGTGGTAGATTTCGCTATAGCAGCAGTTGTGGGAGACAACAGCCTCGGTATAACAGTGGTAACGTATTACCTAATCTAATGTGTCCATACATAGACACATATGTACATATACTGTGTTTAAATAATAAAGTATGGACCACTGGGTACAATGAAAAATACAGTACCATGAACACACAGAGAAAAGCCTTCATTTACGCCATTTATACCTTTTTTTATAAATTCTCTTCAACAATACCGTCTATTTTCGTTTTTTCAGGCCAAAGTAATTCCATACCGAAGCTTTGGCTCTTGCATTTATCACGGCCACGAATCGCCATTTTGTTACCAAGCAGACATGCAGTTCACTCTCGAGACGGGATTTGCACGGGAAATTCAAATAAAACATAACTTTCTATGGACATTTTTTTAAATCTGACGTCCCTCACTATATATTAGTTGTTTGTAACACAGGTACATAAAAAATATTACTTAAACTATGAAGAAACGTAATATTCATCATCGGAAATTTCCGTAGCGTACACGGTTTTCGGAATTTGACGAAGTACCAGTATAGTAAGAAAGTTTACCGGTACATACCACAGCTAACAAAAACCATGGTATACATGGTATACCTCTATGGACCAGACAATCCAGTGATCAATATAATGAGCAAAATTCCAAAGTCGGGGTATGAAGACACGTGGTCACCGAGAACTTAGTCACCGAGCCTGACCAGCATACCCATTCATGATTCAGTTTCTCCTGTACTTCACTGTCAATTTTTGTACTCCAACCAAATTTGGATATAATTCTGCACACAATTGTACACACAATTCTGCAAACTTTTAAGCTTCGTTTTCGTGAATTTTGACTTGTGGCAGGCATTTTTATGATGAACTTATCAACAGCTAGAATAGCTTATTGAAGCGAATCTGGAGATCACTTGAGTAACATAAACAAATGCACTTTCAGTACACAATAATACAAAAGCAAAATTTTTCTGCAGTGTATTTGACAAAATCTGCAGCAGATAAATGCAAAATTCTGCACAATTTCAGCATCAACCGGCGATGTAAACTAACAATTTAAGCCTAGTCCTTATGATGATAACATACAGCAAAACCCTTAAAAATGTCAAATTTCTACTAGTCCTTGAGATACCTTAACTATTGGCCAGTTTGGCAAGGACTATAGGACTATAGTGCCAATTTCTAACGCTGATCAAATGTGATTCTCTGCAAAATACATTTCTGCACGGAGTGTGCATTTCAGCAAAATATTCCACGGAATACAGCTTGGATTGATAGTTTGCTGGGGATCCTTTCTATTTGTGTTGCTGGTGTGTCATATTGTGTCTGTTCATTGTGTAGAGAAAGTCTAAAGTAATGGAGGTCATAATTTACTCACTTGGTGAAAGTCTCTGGAGCAGGGGCACATTGAACCAGCTAGTTATTGTGAGTGAGTGAGTATGGTTTTACCCCGCTTTTAGCAATATTCCAGCAATATCACGGCGGGGGACACCAGAAATGGGCTTCACACATTGTACCCATGTCGGGAATCGAACCCGGTTCTTGGGCGTGACGAGCGAACGCTTTAACCACTAGGCTACCCAACCACCCCTCCAGGTAGTTATAGTATTGTTATGGGGTAGGGCTACAGGGGAGCCAGGGTGTTTCGTAAGAGACAGATAATTTGGAGGTCACTGCTTCATGAAAAAAAAAGGCTCTGAAATCTGATTGGCAACCAAATTCTCTCGTATGTCTTGTGAGTAAACCTTGAAGCCAAATTATTTTAATCCTTTATTTTTCTTTTAAATTTTCAAACCCCTTAATTTACATGGTCTCTAAGTTTTCAAAAAGAGCATCTAGACCTACAGACCTGGGCCATGGTGCTAGTCCTTAATCATTGTACAGGCAGGGGTCTTCCGTGTAGCCAAAAGGAAAAAACCCTGAAGTGTGCATAGGTCTAACAATTATCATGTTCATTAATGGTTGTGGAAAAAACGGTAAGGTAATTAGATCAAACCCAAACTCAGGTCCAACTGGCATGTTCAGCGGTAAGTTATTCACAAACATGTATGTCACACCTCGTAGCCATTGAATGACGAGGTGTGTAGCTGGCGGTTAGATTCACAACTGAAACTTGGCAAGAAAATTTAAAGTAGGCCATTACTGTATTCGACGTAATAAGCGCCCCGCTTTAATAAGCACCCACTGCGATATTTGCTAATATATTGGCTAGTGAACAATACCAATTAGCACTCCTTCCGATTGATCAATGTACACAAGACTTATTTATTTGTGTATAATACGCACTCGTGTGTTATATGCATTCTTAATTATGGGCAATTAAATTCTGGAAAAATGTATCTGTCGCATCTAAACATTTCAGTGTCAGCATAAACCATGAAATTTGTCTTTCAACTCTGTTTTTTTCCACCAAAATACCATTCTAACAAGAGCCCCCTATTTCTAATTCTGAGAGCGCCCTGGGTGCTTATTACGTCGAATACGGTAAGACCCATACAAATTTGAAACTACTGGCCCAACACAAGATTTACCTGCCACGGGCCTACAGGCAGGTGATTATTTTGAATACTGCATGTGAGCAGACCTCCACTTCTAACCATGCTAACTACACATATGCCAGCTTTAATTACATTTTGAACAGAAATGGCACACTAACGGCCATAAGAAGTGACAGCTTTCAGTTTGGTTGTGCAAAGGTCAAATTAAGGTCAAAATGAATAATTTTAGTTGAGCCCCAACACTAACCACTCATGTATGAAAATTTATTTCCATTTTGATCTGAATGAGTAAATGGCAACCATATTGAAATCAGATTTGAGCCTCTTGAAGAAATCATTTGTGGTTTCTGAGGAGAATAGACAACGAATGACAGACAAACAGGCCACAATATGAGCTAACTTGAATACCCTGTACCCAACAATAAATAAACGTGTAGGTGAGATAAATTTGTTGTAGTAGATCATGAGGGGTACATGGTTTTTTTGCGTCCCTCTGGCTCATGGTATAAAGTGAGTGAGTGAGTTGGGTTTAACGCCGCTTTTAACAGTATTCCAGTCATATCGCAGCGTGTCAGCTTAATGTGGGAGGAAAGCCCGAAGTGATGCAGGTCTCAGACGTTTACCACTTCGGTGAAACCCACGAGCACGGGTATGGTGCTGACAAACCTATGAACATAATCGGGGCAAACCGGGATTCGAACCCACAATCATAGGTTTCCGGCGTGCCCAAGGGACACAAGTCTGCACAGTGAATCGAAGTGCCTTAGACGACTGGGCCACCCGTGCCCCTCCACGGTATAAAGACCCGTGAAGATCCGGGATAGAATAGGTCTTCAGCAACCTAAAGCCGTAAAAGGTGACTATGCTTGTCGTAAAAGGCGACGAACGGGATCGGGTGGTCAGGCTCGCTGACTTGGTTCATGCAAGTCATCGATCCCAAATGCATGGATCAATGCTCATGATGTTAATCACTGGATTGTCTGGTCCAGACTTGATTATTTACAGACTGCGGTCATATAGCTGGAATATTGCTGAGAGCGGCGTTAAACAACAAACAAACTGGCAATAAGGACCTGATCTTCCATTACTCCCACGACGTTACTTGGAATCCAAAAATTGTGCACTGTGAAGTGCAGTGCGCACCTATTTGTTCCAATTAATGGGGAGGATATAGTCCCTCAAAATGGACCCCAGGTATATACAACATATTGAGTTGTGCCCAGATTTTTTTTACCAAATCGTTTTGGACAAAGACAATATCTAAGTGAATCCTGATTTTGGAAATTTTGAAACAGTTTATGTCATAAATGGATCCACAATCACTTTACCATGTTTACGCCATGACGACATTAACAAAAAACAGACATAACACCTCCACATTTTCACCCCCGGCATGTCACTGCCGCTGCCAATCCGAATCCACCATGAGGTCATTCCAGGAACATCATTGACCTTGTGCAAAGAGTTATCTCCCCTAATCTTGTAAAGCTAGTTGCTGTAAACATCTTGCCTTGCTAAGTTTAGGCGAACAAAATTCCTTTAACATGTTTAACATGTGTTTAAAGCCTTTAAAAATGTTAAAAGTTAATAATAAATATATAAAAAGCACTCCCAGTATACCAAAAGCATGTATTTATCATTTGGCTAATAGTGAAGAACACATTTCTAAGGATGAATATGCAGATGATCTAGTTCAGGTTGATAGAGAAGTTTACTTGGGAAACTGTGGGTTATATCATTGGCCATTGATAGATGGGGGTAAGGCAATATTAAAAAGATGCCAGAAGTAAGTATCAACGCTTTAATAACTCCTTACTTACAGCAGACGGAACATTCCGAGGAAATTGAAATTGTTTACGATGCGAGAACTTCCTGGTATCTGATTTCCATAAATAGTCAGCGTGAATGACCGGAAATCACAAATGCCGCGGTACCATGAATGCCACGATACCACGGGGTCAGAGTATACATATAAATCGTCGGCATACACAGGGTACATTTCAATGGTAAAACAATCGATAGTGATCATCGATGCAGAGCTCCAGATAAGCTTTTGGTGTTGTGGGTATTTTACCCATGCATTTTAAAATCATTGGGTATCAGTAATTCTATTGCGTATTCAAATTTCTGTTACCCACTATTTTTTACACATGTGGGTATTTAAGTTAAATATTTAAAAACACTATTCATCTAGTCCCTGCAAACTGGTGTCGTGTGGGTTCGAGAGCTTCATAGGACTCAAAAATACTACAGTACTTCCACAAGAAAGTGTGATGGCAAATGATCATGACGTAACTGTCATTGTGGATTTGGCAAGGTTGACGGAATGCCCGTTTATAATTTCAAAATAAGTTGCTGATTTGCTAATCGAATACGCAGGGTTACTTCACAATATTTTGATGATACACACAAGTTTTATTTTTGCAGCGTATCTGAAATCTTCATTGCGTATTTGATATGCTTGGATTATATTTTACTGCATATTTCTGCATTTCTGATGCGTATTTCATGCAGATACGCAGCTTATCTGGTGCTCTGTTCATGGCTTATTATATAAAAGCGATGAAATAAACAAAACTCAAAATATTTTGTTTGACCAATGAAAAACTCAGTTCACTGTGATCTGTCATCATTTTATGTAACCAAGCAGGTTGTGGTTCAGTAATTTTGGTTTGCCTTCAAAATCAATTAGATCTTCTAACTGACCCAATTTGATGTCTCCTGGAGGAGCTAAAGTATAGCCCTAGAGCACTGCATTAGCATTGTAAGCGTTTAACAGAAATAAATAATAATGAAAACGCCAATCGAAACGGTCATAGTAATTCCTCGCGAGTGAACATACGATAAAATCATGTCAATTGATGGCTGTGAGTGGAAAGAAAGTTTTGGGTAGAATATTCACACATTTTTATTTCACATTGGTGAACACCCATTCTGAGAGTTCACCAAAGTGATTTGGCGTGATAAATGCATATGCGTTACCTTGACAGCATAGTCGATCACACGTTTACAGCCAACGATAACCCTTAATCCCGACATTGTCAACCGGACGACCCTTGAGTGAACTTTGTACCAGTATGCGAAACTAATAACACTGACAACTTTACATGTTACATGGAGATACTATTGTGAGGTTTGCGATTTCACGCAATTAGTGATTGTAACATTATGCTGTAGTAAGTCTTTGTAATTAATACAAAAATTTACTAAGAATTAATGTACTCTTGTTCAGAAATGTTGCCGAAATGTTCATCTACAGCTGCAGTACTTTGATTTTAATGTTTGAGAAAACATTAAAATAATAACTGCTCCCTGTGCCAGGAACGCCGCGCTTTTAAGTTCCTTTTGCACAATTGATAAACTAGGGAACGCGAAGGCGGGTAATTGTTCATTAAATCTTAGTGTCTAAGGGGTCAAAGACTACCGCAAACTAAATCAAGTTACCTTTTATACGAAAACAAACCTAATTATGCATTTTAATAAACTGTGCTCCGTCTCCACATGTTAGGCCAAAACTCCACTGCAGCACTTGACACAGCCACAATTTTTCCGTATTCGGCAGCGTATGAGGGCTATCGATGTGAGGAGTTTTCGCATCACTAGACAAGTCGCAGCGCAGGAGAAGTTCTGTGCAACGCTTGTCACATGTGATCAGCTGTGATATTATTGATATTCAGGTATTACACTAGTTAAAAACAAATGTAGGAAAGCATGATTGTACCCCATCTTAGAAAACATATTTCTCAGTAATGGTTCTTGTAAGTTTTCAAGTTGACATAAATCATAACATGTTGTGAAAGTACAGAAATGTATGTAAAATATCTACCCCTCCTGATTTTGAATTAAGTAAACATCAGATTCATTTCATTATTTATAGACCCTTTTTGAAAAAGTTAAGTTATTGGAAAGAGGTGGTGTGAGCAGAAATATTTCTATTATCTTTTCCTGTAGTTCTCCAGTTGAGTTCTTGGTATCCGAGAAAATCACACTGCAGATCTTCCCTGACATCTTGATCGCCTCTGTGGTCTAGTGGTAGAGCGTCCCCACTGAGAGCGGAAGGTCCGGGGTTCGATCCCCGGCCGCATCATACCAAAGGACGTTAAAAGATGGTACTTGTTGTTACCCTCTCTAGCGCTCGGCATTAAGGGGCTGAAACAAGGACTGGTCGGCTCGGAGTCAGTATACTGTGTCTGAGTGAGGTATTCACGTTAAACTGCGGCATGGTATCTCAGTGAGCTAGCACTATAAATCGGCATCAGTCCGGACTAGTACAAGCAGCCACACACACACGTACATGCACGTCGCTATATAAGTGCAATAATCTTGGAGGCGACGTTAAACCCCATTTCACCTCACCTCACCGCCACACTGACATCTATGTCTACAGCTCTACGAACGTGTCCATCAGTTTAGTCACAGTGTACAATAAAGAATTAATATCTTTGACATTTTAACCCCCCTTTTGCTCTAGCTTCCTAACAATATTGCGCTAAATATTTGTATTGAAAATATGGTATTTGTCAAAAGTTGTGATCTTGTAAACACAAACTTGCAGTCCCTAACCACAGAGTTATCTCCCTTCCAATTATGGCTCGGTCTAGTGTGTACAGAAAATTTAGTAACACAACATTTTATGTCATTCAAGGTGAGAAACAAAAACAGCACTAATATCACTGGATATGTACCCTAGGCATGTTTCTGTATAAAGAAATGTACCATAGCCTATATCAGAATACAGAACGGTACCTGAGGATACATCCATTCCTCATTGGGCATTGTGCATAACCGGTCCTTGACTCTGAATATGGACGATATCTTCACTTTATGAATCGGAACTGGCATACTGTTGTTTAAGATGCATTCCAGTGTGCTACCGGTATATAAAAATGAGTGATTGAGTGAGTTGGGTTTAACGCCGCTTTTAACAGAATTCCAGTTATATCCCACAAGCACGGGTATGGTGCTGACAAACTAAGAAACATAATTGAGGCGAACCAGTATTCAAACCCAAAATCATAGGTTTCTGGCGTGCCCAAGGGACGCAACTCTGAACAGTGAATTGCAGCGCCTTAGACAACTGGGCCACCCGTGCCCCCTATAAGAATGAGCTAACACGATGACGTAAGTACAGTGCTCTTTTATTCAGTGATGCACAGCATTACCCAGGATGCACTTGTATATAAGGCGAACCGGAACAAAAACATGGTTCGAGGGTCCTTGTTTTCCCATACTGACCTCGTCAAGAGTAATCATTCATTTTTTCGAAATTGACTTTATGGTTTATGAAGGGTCTAAACCGTCCTCTGTTACATTACAGTAACTTAGCTGCGAACCATAAAATGTTCGTACCAGACACCATCTCGATTTCTAGAAGACGGGTAAATATTCATCACATGACAGTTCAATACTGATCATGTGACAAGTCAGTATTCAGGGTCTTTGTCAGTCACATGATTTCAAGGTCTACAATAAAAGTTATTGTTTTGTCACATTGTATGCACTCAGCAATATTCCAGCTATATGACGGCGGTCTGTAAATAATCGAGTCTGGACCAGTGATAAACATGATGAGCATCATCCACGCA
This sequence comes from Haliotis cracherodii, assembly GCF_022045235.1. Classification (NCBI taxonomy): domain Eukaryota; kingdom Metazoa; phylum Mollusca; class Gastropoda; order Lepetellida; family Haliotidae; genus Haliotis; species Haliotis cracherodii. The sequence goes on from NW_027266267.1 coordinate 21,155,965, forward strand.
ATTGGGATCGATGACATGCATCAACCAAGTCAGCAAGCCTGACCACCCGATCCCGTTAGTTGCCTCTTACGACAAGCATAGTCGCCTTTTACAGCAAGCATGGGTTGCTGAAGATCTGTTCTACCCCGGATCTTCACGGGTCCAATGAATTAACCAAAAGAATTAACCAATGGAATTGATTCTTAATAGAGGTATGACAACCCAAAATCATAACTGAGAGGCCTCTGGACTAAATTTAGATCAACCCAGGTAGTCGATCTTCTAGGTGTTGAGAGATATAGTGCAGTTTTTAGAGAGACACTTTCTTGATATGTTATCAAAATCATTGTGAATTATTCTGTCAGATATAGTTAAGTTGAAGATATTTTCATGCGTATTCCATTTAAAACAAACTCCCTCTTTTGTTTCAGATGAGGCAAGAATGAGGTGAAGGTTGCCATGTCCATGTTCGCGAAGATTGCGTTCTACCCCACCGTGGGCTACACGCTGTTCATGGCACAGGTGTCGTCCAGGAAGTACTACAACAGGATCGATGACACGGTGGTGCTGGGAGCTCTGCCGATCAAGTGGATCCTGAAGGAGGTCAAGTGATGCCCTAATATTATACCCAATACGGACCCAGGTCTGGAGATCCCCTGTGTTTATATCCCATGGGGATCCAGGTCAGGTGATGCCTGGTGTTTATACCCTGTGGGGACCCAGGTCAGGTGATATCTAGTGTTTATACTCTGTGGGGACCCAGAGCAGATGATGCCTGGTGTTTATACCCTGTGGGGACCCAGGTCAGGTGATGTCTAGTGTTTATACCCTGTCGAGACCCAGGTCAGGTGATGCCTGGTGTTTATAAGCCGTGGGGATCCAGGTCAGGTGATGCCTGGTGTTTATACCCTGTCGGGACCCAGGTCAGGTGATGTCTAGTGTTTATACCCTGTCGGGACCCAGGTCAGGTGATGTCTAGTGTTTATACCCTGTCGAGACCCAGGTCAGGTGATGCCTGGTGTTTATACCCAGTAGGGGCCCAGGGCAGGTGATGCCTGGTGTTTATACCCAACAGGGACCCATGTCAAGTGATGCCTGGTGTTTATACCCTGTGGGGACCCATGTCAGGTGATGCCTGGTGTTTATAGCCTTGTAGGAGCCCAGGTCAGGTGACCCGGGTTAGAATACGTCCTGACAACTCTATTGCTTGTCAAAAATAAAGGGATGAGATAATTTGCCAGTGTATCATTTCACTGAGAATTTGCACCAAACAATGTGATACGTGATACGCTTGCCCATGTATCCCCAGAGAAGATCAGGGTTTGAACTGATCTTCAGCAACCCTTGCTTGTCTTAAAATGGGACTAACAGGAAGCCAATGACCCAATACAATAGCGGCGCAGGATGGTCTCACCATACTGCCTATTACGAAAACATTCTGCGGAATACAATTGCATAATACTTCAAAAACAAACCTCAAATTAAATGATCATGTGGTTCTATTTTGTTTCAGTTGACTGCAAAGGAGAGCGTTACTGCATTGGTGTCTGTCAACGAGAACTTTGAGCTGGAGAGCCTTGTACCTTCAAAGGAGGTGAGCCGCACTGGTTGCACATGTGAGGTGAATTGCACTTGTTGCTCATTGAGGTCAGCTGCACTGGCTGCTCATTGAGGTCAGCCACACTGGTTGCACATTGAGGTCAGCCACACTGGCTGCTCATTGAGGTCAGCCACACTGATTGCTCATTGAGGTCAGCCACACTGGTTGCACATGTGAGGTGAATGGCACTGGTTGCTCATTGAGGTCAGCTGCACTGGTTGCTCATTGAGGTCAGCCACACTGGTTGCACATTGAGGTGAGCTGCACTGGCTACTCATTGAGGTGAGCCAAACTGCTGCTCATTGAGGTGAGCTGCACTGGTTGCACATTGAGGTGAGCTGCACTGGTTGCACATTGAGGTGAGCTGCACTGGCAGCTCATTGAGGTGAGCTGCACTGGCTGCTCATTGAGGTCAGCCACACTGGTTGCATATTGAGGTCAGCCACACTGGTTGCTCATTGAGGTCAGCCACACTGATTGCTCATTGAGGTGAGCTGCACTGGTTGCATATTGAGGTCAGCCACACTGGTTGCACATAGAGGTCAGCCACACTGGCTGCTCATTGAGGTCAGCCACACTGATTGCTCATTGAAGTGAGCTGCACTGGTTCCTCGTTGAAGAGGGGATAGTTACATGTGAATTTAAATATTGTCCCAAAGTAAACCTGATTCTACTGATTGGTTTACATTTTGTATTTTGATAAACTCAACCAGTCTCATCATTGTATAAACCAGTATAAATACAAATATAACAGCATTATTGAGGCCAACCTTCATTTTGAATATTTATTGTTTTGTCACCTTGGAGCTTATTGTGAAAGAGACCGCCACCGTGGTCCAGAGGTAGAGCATCCATCCCCCCGCAGAGTAGATGGTCCGGGGTTTAATCCCCAGCCGTATCATACCAAAAGATGTTAAAAGATGGTACTTGTTGTTACCCTGCCTGGCGCTCGAGATTAAGGGCTAAAACCACGACTGGTCAGCTTAGAGTCAGTATACCGTGTCTGGGTGGGGTATTCATGTTAAACTGTGGCATGGTATCTCAGTGGGCTAGCACTATAAATTGGCATCAGTCTGGAGTAGTACAAGCAGCCACACACACACACACATGCATGTCGCTTTATAAGTGTAATAATTTTGGATGATACGATGTTAAACCCCCTTGCGCCTCACCTCTTGTGAGAGCAAAACAGAGAACAAATTATTGTGTCTCCAATAAAAATCTCCGGTCCCCCAAGGGATTTACAATGATTGATCCCTTAGTCAGATTATGATATGGTCCATGTACCAATCCTGCATTTCTCGCATTTCAAAGTCTGAGGCTAATGAAGCTTTCTCTACCCTCAGGATCTCCGTCAGCGAGGCATCGACCAGCTTCAGCTTCCCACTGTGGACTACGTGGGAACTCCATCTCAAGACAACATCCGCCGCGCTGTGGACTTCATTACCAAGTACAGGGAGAAGAAGGAGACGGTCTACGTTCACTGCAAGGCCGGGAGGACACGCAGTTCCACAGTGGTGGCGTGCTATCTGATGGAGGTAGGGTGCTATCTGATGGAGGTAGGGTGCTGCCTGATGGAGGTAGGGTGCTTTCTGATGGAGGGAGGGTGCTGTCTGATGGAGGTAGGGTGCTGTCTGATGGAGGTAGGGTGATGTCTGATGGAGGGAGGGTGCTGTCTGATGGAGGTAGGGTGCTATCTGATGGAGGTAGGGTGCTATCCGATGGAGGTAGGGTGCTGCCTGATGGAGGTAGGGTGCTGTCTGATGGAGGGAGGGTGCTGTCTGATGGAGGTAGGGTGCTGTCTGATGGAGGTAGGGTGCTGTCTGATGGAGGGAGGGTGCTGTCTGATGGAGGTAGGGTGCTGTCTGATGGAGGTAGGGTGCTGTCTGATGGAGGTAGGGTGCTGTCTGATGGAGGTAGGGTACTGTCTGATGGAGGTAGGGTGCTGTCTGATGGAGGTAGGGTACTGTCTGATGAGTGGTCTCTGATGGAGGTTGAGTGCTGTCTGATGGAGGGAGGGTCCTGTCTGATAGAGGTAGGGTGCTGTCTGATGGAGGTAGGGTACTGTCTGATGGGTGCTCTCTGATGGAGGTTGAGTGCTGTCTGATGGAGGGAGGGTGCTGTCTGATGGAGGGAGGGTGCTGTCTGATGGATGTAGGGTGCTGTCTGATGGAGGGAGGGTGCTATCTGATGGAGGGAGGGTGCTGTCTGATGGATGTAGGGTGCTGTCTGATGGAGGTAGGGTGCTGTCTGATGGAGGGAGGGTGCTGTCTGATGGAGGGAGGGTGCTGTCTGATAGAGGGAGGGTGCTGTCTGATGGAGGTAGGGTGCTGTCTGATGGAGGGAGGGTGCTGTCTGATGGAGGTAGGGTGCTATCTGATGGAGGGAGGGTGCTGTCTGATGGAGGGAGGGTGCTGTCTGATGGAGGTAGGGTACTGTCTGATGGAGGTAGGGTGCTGTCTGATGGAGGTAGGGTGCTGTCTGATGGAGGTAGGGTGCTGTCTGATGGAGGGAGGGTGGTATCTGATGGAGGTAAGGTGCTATCTGATGGAGGTAGGGTTCTATCTGATGGAAGGAGGGTGATGTCTGATGGAGGTAGGGTGCTGTCTGATGGAGGTGAGGTGCTGTCTGATGGAGGGAGGGTGCTGCCTGATGGAGGGAGGGTGATGTCTGATGGAGGGAGGGTGCTGTCTGGTGGAGGGAGGGTGCTGTCTGATGGAAGGAGGGTGCTGTCTGGTGGAGGGAGGGTGCTGTCTGATGGAGGGAGGGTGCTCTCTGATGGAGGGAGGGTGCTGTCTGATGGAGGTTAGGTGCTATCTGATAGAGGTAGGGTTCTCTCTGAGGGAGGACTCACAGCTCCCCTGTGGGGCGTGCTCTCTGAGGTCGGGAGGACATAGGGATCTTATATGAAAGTCATGAATGTTGAGGTGAGCTACAGAACCTGATTTCTCTGGTCATGGATAAAGCCCTTAGGCTGTCTGAGGCAGAGAAGGTTGCAAGTTCCGTGTGCAGTAGAGGTGTAATGTCTAGAATTGGTTGTGAACTAATATATGATGATTGGATCACATGAATCATCAAAATCAATTGTTTTGGCTTTGTCCACAGATTTCCATTGTTAAGTTCAGTAAAACAAGATCACACCTCACAAAAGCAAACACAAGTATGTACATCAGCACTGGCCTCTCTCTCTCTCCATATTTTTTCCCTAAGTAGTAACTAGTGAATATACTTTTATTTCATGCACCATTTCCCATATTGCAGACATACAACTACACGCCGGAGCAAGCGGTGGACTTCATCAAGGCCAGAAGGCCGCATGTGTGGATCCGAGAGAAGCAGTGGAACTCCATCAGGACCTTCTACAGGGAAATACACAGAGAACCAGTGTCAGGCTGAGGATGTTATGGTGGAGTGTGTGATTTGTTAGGCCTCATCCTCTCTGAACCTATTTCTCTCTGAATCTCCAGAGTCTCTCTGGGTCAGTCCTGGAGTATTTCAACCTGTCTGAGTCTCTCTGGTTCACTCTTGGCCTATTTCAACATGTCCAAGTCTCTCTGGGCCACTCTTGGCCTATTTCAACCTGTCTGAGTCTCTCAGGTCACTCTTGGCTTATTTCAACATGTCCGAGTCTCTCTGGGTCACTCCTGGCCTATTTCAACCTGTCCAAGTCTCTCTGGGCCACTCTTGGCCTATTTCAACCTGTCCAAGTCTCTCTGGGTTACTCCTGGCCTATTTCAACCTGTCCAAGTCTCTCTGGGCCACTCTTGGCCTATTTCAACCTGTCCAAGTCTCTCTGGGTTACTCCTGGCCTATTTCAACCTGTCCAAGTCTCTCTGGGTCACTCTTGGCCTATTTCAATCTGTCCAAGTGTCTCTGGGTTACTCCTGGCCTATTTCAATCTGTCCAAGTGTCTCTGGGTCACTCTTGGCCTATTTCAATCTGTCCAAGTGTCTCTGGGTCACTCTTGGCTTATTTCAATCTGTCCAAGTCTCTCTGGGTCACTCTTGGCTTATTTCAACTGTCCAACTCTGTCTGGGTCACTCTTGGCCTATTTCAACCTGTCCAAGTCTCTCTGGGTTACTCCTGGCCTATTTCAACATGTCTGAGTCTGTCTGGGTCACTCTTGGCCTATTTCAACATGTCCAAGTCTCTCTGGGCCACTCTTGGCCTATTTCAACATGTCTGAGTCTGTCTGGGTCACTCTTGGCCTATTTCAACATGTCCAAGTCTCTCTGGGTCACTCTTGGCCTATTTCAACATGTCCAAGTCTTTCTCGGTCACTCTTGGCCTATTTCAACATGTCTGAGTCTCTCTGGGCCACTCTTGGCCTATTTCAACATGTCTGAGTCTGTCTGGGTCACTCTTGGCCTATTTCAACATGTCTGAGTCTGTCTGGGTCACTCTTGGCCTATTTCAACATGTCTGAGTCTGTCTGGGTCTCTCTTGGCCTATTTCAACATGTCTGAGTCTGTCTGGGTCACTCTTGGCCTATTTCAACATGTCTGAGTCTGTCTGGGTCACTCTTGGCCTATTTCAACTGTCCAAGTCTCTCTGGGTCACTCTTGGCCTATTTCAACATGTCCAAGTCTCTCTCGGTCACTCTTGGCTTATTTCAACATGTCTGAGTCTCTCTGGGTCATTTCTTGAGTATTCCAACCTGCATGAGTCTCTCTGGACCTCAACTTGTCTCTCAACGTATCTTGACCTCTCTTGGCCTACCTGAGCCAATCAGGTTCTCTCTGGGTCCCTCTAAACCTGTCTGTGTCTCTCGGTGTCTCCATGGGTCTCTCTGAACCTGTCTGAGTCTCTCTGAACCTGTCTGAGTCTCTTGCAGTCCCCATGGATCTCTCTGAACCTGTCTCAGGCTCTTGGAGTCTCTGTGGGTCTCTCTGAACCTGTCTGAGGCTCTTGGAGTCTCTGTGGGTCTCTCTGAACCTTTCTGTGGCTCTTGGAGTCTCTGTGGGTCTCTCTGAACCTGTCTGAGGCTCTTGGAGTCTCCATGGGTCTCTCTGGACCTGTCTGAGTCTCTGTGGGCCTTTCTGTGTTTGTGTTTGTTTCCCTCCAGGGTTTGCAATTGTGTGGTGTCAGTGCAGGAAGTGTGGAACTGTATGCTAGCGTAACTTCAGTAGGTTTTTCAGTGATGGGGGGAAATAACAATGCCAACAGTCTATATAGTTTTTGCCTGCATGTGAAGGTCATTGAAGGGTGAGAAGCTCGATTCATCAGATGGACTGATAAACAGATATCTTATGAATAGTATTAACATGGGTGTTTGGTTTTTTTTCATAATTATCCAGTTTGATCATTTTACAATGCATTCATCGTAACAAGGTAAATATGAACCACCATGCTGTGATATGACATCTTACATTTCGGACATCATTGACATTGTTTTTAAACTTTTTTTTGTAAATAAACTTTTTCAGTTGAATGTGTCCCAGATACGTTTGTTGTTTGTGCTCACTCACTCACACACTCACTCACTCACTCAGTTACTTGTGCCTTATACCCGGCTTTTTTTGTTAGTTGTTTTTTTTAAATACTGAGGCACTAAACAACATTCACTTACTTGTCTGCTTGTCTGAGCCTGTTTAGAATGACTCCACTACACTCCTAGAAACACGAAGTGATCACAGTGCTTTGAAGTGTACAACATTTAGAAGATCCATGAAGGTTCTGATTAGCTCCAGTTGGTATCAGTAATCAATGCTTGCTGTAAGAGGCTACTGACCTCATATCCTAAGTGATAGATCGACTCTCATGATACCAATCACTGGATTGTCTGGTGCTACCATTTAATATTTGTAGGTGTGTGTGTGTGTCAGGGGCGGGGGGTTTTGGCGCTTAGGTTTTATCGAAAGTACTTACTTGTCCCAGATTAAGCATGAAAAAAATAATTATACTGCATACTGTAAAACAAGAAAAAAAATACCAGGAACATTTTTTATAAATAGATATTTTTTTCAAAACACACTTAGGCATGTAATTTAAATTCACAAGATATCTATTTTTGCATTTGTAGCTGAAAAAATATAAGGCTAACTCCAACATCCCAGGAGTTACAGGTGGGCCAGTCGTCTAAGGCACCGCGATACGCTGTGCAAAGTTGTGTCCCTTGGGCACGCCAGAAGCCTATGATTGTGGGTTCGAATCCCGGTTCGCCCCGATTATGTTTCTAGGTTTGTCAGCACCATACACGTGCTCGTTGGTTTCACGGAAGTGGTAAACGTCTGAGGCCTGAATCACTTCTGGCTTTCCTCCCACATTAAGCTGACACACCGTGATATAACTGGAATACTGTTAAATGCGGTTAAACCCAACTCACTCACTCACTCCAACATCCCAATGCTGCTACCCTTGCCACTGTTAAGAGGTGGGTAGCAGAGTTCAAAGGGGGAAGATAAAGCCTCGAAGATGCTCCAAGATCAGGAAGACTTTCATCTGCCACCTTTAAGGAAATGTTAAAAGTATGATATCCTAACAAATGACTCGCCATGCGTCACATGGCCAATACAGCAGGTATCTCTCTGAAGATTGAACCGGGCATGACAAACGTTTCATCATGTTCCAAGGTTTCTGATTCGTCATCTGGAGCGTCTGTCCAGGTTCATCATCATTTGTAAGAATTGACCTCGTTTTGAGGCAGATCCAGCTGATTTTGTTGAGTGATTGATTGTTTGTTTGTTTGTTTGTTGTTTAACGTCTGTAAATAATCGAGTCTGGACCAGACAATTTACTGATTGTAGCATGGATGAGTTTTGGGTTCACCGCTATCAGCCCGAGACTAAACCACAATCAAAGCAGTGGAAACATCTAGTATTTCCGAAGAAGAAGGCCAAGTCTGTTCTATCTGCTTGCAACGAGATGGCTTTCGTTTTCAGGGATTCCAAAGGAATCCTATTGCACAGGAACTCGATGATAGCGTGTATATTCGAATAGAAAAAATCACACCCCTCTATATATACTCCACCTCTTCCCAAACTTGGCAAGCATTATGCAAGTGGACCCGTGAAGATCCGGGTAAGAATAGATCTTCAGCGTGTCCTAAGAGGCGTCTAACGGATCGGGTGATCAGGCTCGCTGACTTAAAAAAATTGGTTGATGCCTGTCATCGATCCCAATTGTGTGGATCAGTTCTCGTGATGTCAATCACTGGATCGTCTGGTTCAGACGAGATTATTTACGGGACTTACTGTGGAAGACCCGGGGACTTGATTTCCATCGTTATTTATAAACCTATTCATTGGGATCGCTATTTAGTAAGAGTCCTGGGTATTTTATTAATATAACTTCCGTTCAGATTGTAACATGTAATGAAATGTAAAATCTAATGACAAATGTTTTCTTTATATTCCCGAGGATCGAACTCGCAACCTTCATATCTGTAGCCCAGTGAGTGTACCACGAGGCTACAGAGGTGTTGATAAGCCTCACAGATATTTTACGCGCGTTTCCTAAGGTTCATGGAAAATATGTTCGCAACATAAAAATGTTGATAAATGTTGATTTAAGTTTCTTTTTTTCGGTTTATATAAGTCAGATTAAACACTTATCCTCGGTTTTGGTTGAAAATGTAAATCCGCCTGGTCGGAAAGATCCTCCCAGGCGGGTTTACATTTCGCCTTCGGCCCTTAGGATCTTCCCTCCCAGGCGCGTTTACATTTTCAACCAAAACCTCGAACGTGTTTTATCCTTCATATGAAAGTCCAGTTTCCACTTTTAAAGTCAGTTAACACTCTTGCCTCGGGAAGATGTATATATGTATAAGAAGGCTGTGAGGTTTATTTCGATTCCATGAGTGAGTGAGTTTGGTTTAACGCCGCTTTTAACAATATTCCAGTTATATTGCGGCTTTTTTTTCGATTCCAATGTTTTATTATATGTACAACTGTCATCGAGTTCAAGTGTGGGATGCGGGCACTCCAGCGTCGTTGCAAAAATGTGTGAACTCCCCAGGGGATTATGTTGAAAGACTCCATCAATGCAGTCCTTCAAAGTTAACAAAAACGTACCCAACGGCGTGAGTCGATGCTCATAATATCAATCACTGGATTGTCTGGCCCTGACTTGATTATTTACAGACCACCGTCATATAGCTGGAATATTGACGTTAAACAACAAACAGCACACTGACACGTACGTCTTTCTCAGACGAGCCAGTTTTTTGCCGATTGATGTAAGCAAACGTAGGTTACAAAAGGTCGGAGTGCGGTTTCAAATTTATTCAAAGCGTGTGCATGTGTGACAATACATAAGTGAGTGAGTGAGTATGGTTTTACGCCGCTTTTAGCAATATTCCAGCAATATCACGGCGGGGGACACCAGAAATGGGCTTCACACATTGTACCCATGTCGGGAATCGAACCCGGGTCTTCGGCGTGACGAGCGAACGCTTTAACCACTAGGCTACCCGACCGCCCCGACAATACATTAGGACACAATGCGGTGAAAGAATCCAGTCCTGGTCGGCTATTAGCTGAACCCAGATGTGTTTCTTTATCTCGAGATATGCTATGGTTAACCTGGGTCGTGCGGTGCCCATTCTCCACGATCTGGTGTCATTTCCAACCGGTAGGTCGTGGAGACCGCCTCCGTGGTCTAATGGTAGAGCGTCCGCCCGGGGAGCGGAAGATCCAGGGTTCGATCCCCGGCCGCGTTATACCAAAAGACGTTAAAAGATGGTACTTGTTGTTACCCTGTCTGGCGCTTGGCATTAAGGGGCTAAAACAAGGACTCCGGCTCGGAGTCAGTATACTGTGTCTGAGTGGGGTATTCATGTTAAACTGCGGCATGATACCTCAGTGAGCTAGCACTATAAATCGGCATCAGTCCGGACTAGTACAAGCAGCCACACAAACACACACACACGTACATGCACGTCGCTATATATGTGCAATAATCTTGGACGCGACGTTAAACCCAATTTCAGCTCACCTCACCTGTAAGTCGTGGTATATGTGTAATTGAGACGCTGTCGCTGTATAACGAGAGTGCTAGTTTACTGCTAGCTTAACATACATAATAAACTTTAGGTCAGTAGTTCTTATAAACGACTGGACTCTTAATTCAGCCGGTAAGTTTTGACCTAGACCCCACTTTCAACAGGTTCAAGTGGACAGGGTTATTAACAAACCACCGTTATGTTGCTGGAATATTGACGTCAAACAACATACGCTGAAAAGTACTTTTTTTTTTTCAAACAAACGAAGTCTGTACTGCGAAGTCTGTGACCCCTCGCCCCACTGGTCATGAATCGTCATGTCCTTTTACCGTATTTGACGTAATAAGCGCCCAGGGCGCTCTCAAAATTAGAAATAGGGGGCTCTTATTAGAATACTATTTTGGTGGAAAGATAAATTTCGTGGTTTATGCTGACAGCCTGAAATGTTTATGTACGACATATATATTTTTCCAGAATGTCATTGCCCATAATTAAGTGTGCATATAACACACGAGTGCGTATTATACGCGAATAAATTTAAGTCTTGTGTACATTGATCAATCGGAAGGGGTGCTAATTGGGATTGTTCACTGGTCAATATGTTAGCATTTATCGCCGTGGGCGCTTATTAGAGCGGGGCGCTTATTACGTCGACTACGGTAAATTGTAATGAAAATATTCTCTATTACAGTTACTCAAAAGTGTTGCGGTAGAACCCCCATCATCTATACTACTGCTGTGTCATTTTTTCATGACATTCACACCAACCCATCCCCTATATAGGTTTCAAAAGGCCGGGGCGAAATATATTCAATGCTCGTGTGACAATACATTTTGGACACATCGCAAGGTTTTATGTAGTCCCTACACGACTGCTACAGGCGGCTGTCATACAGCTTGACTATTTGATGAATGCGGCCTTTACACGAACAACCAAATGAATGGTAAAATGCTTTATAGACATGAGCAAAGTTTATTACAACAAATACTGTGTAAAATACAGCAAGTCTAGAAAAAGGCGACATTTGTTGGCCGAATGCCAAAAATGTGCCCTTTTGACACAGAATGTGTCAGGTTGAGAGACCGGTTGCTGTGCTTGTCATAGGATATCTAACCAGTATGGTTTGTTTTTATATTTTCTACAAGCTAGTAGTAGTATGCGCGCAGAGGCCGCGGACCAGTTAAAATATATCAGCCAATAGAAACACGCCGTGTTCGTCACTGCTGAGAGTAGCTTCATTGGCAACCAGGAAGACCGCAAAGCACTTGTTGTGTTGTGTCCGCACAGTTGTGTCAAAATGCCGCCTAAGAAGAAAAAGGGGAAAGGAAAGGGCAAAAAGAGAGGCAAGAAGAAGGATGGTAGGTGTTTTTAACGGAAAACAAGATAATGTTTAACGATCTGTGCGCAAAACATCATCTCATTCCTCTGTGAATTAGTCCGTGTTCGGAAGTGCTTGTAAAATGACATATCGACGATATAATAGCAAAACTGGTCCTCACATCTCGTGATTTAAGCAATTTATTAACCAAATATTTCTTATTAACATTCTTTTAATTTTAATGCAGTTGTCTAACTTGTTTAATCTGTTAGGATCAACGTCTAATGTTTGTTATGAGAAGTCGGACATCTTTATAGCTTATTTACTTCACAAGGCAATCGATATTTCTGAGAATTATTTCTTATGAGCCATATTTTATTTTGTTCAGTGACTGGTTTGTTGACTGTCACACAGTTAATGTTTATTTTTAATTTCTTGTTATGTCCACAGATGCCCAATTGGAACTTGAAGATAAATACAAGCGGACGATGGACGAGATTGAGGCGCTTAAGGACCATCTGGGTAATATTGCTAAGGATCTTAGGAATAGATTTGTTCATATTACATGAGGTACTACTGACACCGGTTTGTACAAATCTCCAAGGAAAATCCCAGAGTCACAGAAGACTGATTACAATACCTACCGCCCCCAATTGAAGATGTTGGTTAGTGGGATGGATATGACGAGGAATCGATCATAAAGTTTCTTAATACTGATTAATCATTAAAATATACATTGTCGAATAAGACTTCAGTGAATGCAATCCTAAAAATATGGGGATCCGTGGTGATGAAGTTATGAAACTGTTGTAATCAGAGCCATCTGACTATGCATTAGTGGTGTAACGATACACGTATTGTATCGATTTACGACTCCTGTATCCTGATACATTTCACTACAAGTTATTTTGGTGTAAAAACATGTGAATAATAACAAACTGTTCAACCACCAGCTTATGCAGATTCTCTAGTATTTCATGGTTGGACCACGATTTTAGTCCACTAGTCCTTGTCATGATAAAATATAGCAAAACCCTTAAAATGGCAAATTTCTACCATTCCTTAGGAAACTTTAACTACTGGGCAGTTTGGCAAGGACTATAGGACTAGTGCCAATTTCTAACCCTGTGGTCATGAATAGCTAGCATTCACAGTGCTCCCTACCTGTATGTCTGCTCTACAATATCCCATCTTTGATCTCTGAAATTTGATAACAAATGAAACAGAATCACTGTATCAGGATACACCTGTATCGCACCCATAGTATTGGAATATGTATCATATCATGGCCCCGTCATATTGTTAAACCTCGGCTGTGCATAATCAAGTAAGGCTGTTAAAAAAACACATCAATACTCCTCCTTCACAGGTATTAATCACTATTGTTTGGGAAAGATCATCATTTCAGAGGGGTGGTGGTGAAATTTGTCTGAGCACTGTATCATATTTTGCTGCCCCCCCCCCCCCCCCCCCCATTTTATGTAACGCTATTTCAAGACCCTCACTTTTCCATTTATTTTTGTGAACTTACATCCCCTGATGCTGTGGGGAGCTTGAGGACAGAGTCAAGCTCCTCACAGCGATATCCCGTTAGCGGAGCTCTCTATACTATTGCTGCCACATCCATGCTTTGAGATGAACTCTCATCCAAATGACCGTTATGTTAACAAACAAGTGATGACTGGCGTGATGCCAAATATTCTTATCCCAGTTTAATTATTGTCTTTGTTTGGTTTGTCAATTTGAATTTTTGTTGCATAACAACTATTATGTAATTGGTGTAAGAATATAAGGGAGACGTTAGTTGATTTTCCGTTCATCTGCAACCTCAAACCATCTGGGAAATAAGGTCACTTGTTAACCTTTTTCAAAACTAACTGTGATGGCATTCCCAAAGACATAAACAAAAGTATAAACGTCACACCATTTGGGGTTAGAGGGCAAATTTCAAGATTCTCGTAATGGTCACGTCTACACTGGTGGCAGCAATGTTACCGAGAGTGTAACGAAGGTGTCACACACTGGTAAGGAGCTTGGGACAGAGTGTACAAAGGGAGGTTATTCACAACTTTACATCAATCGCATACCACTGAAAAAACTGCTCTTTTGCCAGACCTGATACAGCACAACAGATAAATTTGCAGGTATGCTAATCCTAAATGCAGGACATGGGAATCTTTCAACTTACCAAGATTAGTAATTTTACACAACATTTCATTTTTTAATTGATCAATTTTTCCTCAGCGGTGCGGAAGCAGCTGACGAGGCGTGCCAATGTGTCGAGTGACGGGTGGCAGCAGCGCATGTCGGCGGCGGAGAAGGACCTGGAAACACACAAGGCAGACCAGCTTGCTATCAACGCAGGTCAGTCAGTCGGGCAGGGCGGTAACCATGGCAACATGACACTGTGCAGTTTCAGATTTGTCCGCGTTGTTGAGTGTCTGGTGCCAGGAAATATGTTTTTGAATTTTCTTGGAGTTTCAAGACTTTCAGTTGATAATATTAACTGAATAAGAGGAGTTATGCACAATTCGATGACAGTTTAAAATTTCCAAGGCTTGCCGAGGAGTTTTTATCTTTTGTTTGTTTGTTGTTCAACGCCTCACTCAGCAGTATTCCAGCTATATGATGTTGGTATGTAAAAAATCGAGTTTCGACCAGACAATTCAGAGATTGACATCATGAGCATCAATCTATGCAATGAGGATACGATGACATGCATCAACCAAGTCCGCAAGTTTGACCAACTGATCCCGTTAGTTGCCTCTTAATACAAGCATAGTCACCACTTACAGCAAGCGTTGGGTTGCTGAAGACCTATTCTCTACCCAGATATTCACAGGGATTTTATCCCTTGTTGACAAATGTTGTTATATTTGATAAATAAAGACACAAGGGTGAGGTTATTTTCATCCTCTGAAATCTTTCAACTTATTCAGCTTGTAAACAGTTAAAAAACAGGTCTCAAATACACCTAAACAGATTCAGTGGCAGATGGGTTAATGATGCTGATTGATCGTGTCGTCATGGTAACTGATGACTTGACATTAGGCTGAAAAAATAATAGTTTTGGTTCTCAGGCACCACCTGCATCATCATAAAGTCTGCAGCACATTTTGTTTTTATTTCCATTTCCAAAATAATATAAAAATCCCAATACTTAAAAACAATGCAGTCCAATATAGCATACAGTTACTTCCCTATACATGCGTGCTGCTTTACTGCGCATCTTGTGTTATGGTCATGGCGACAATAGGAGTTTGTGTGCTTCATTATGCAGGGAGGCCCTTTGCCGATGATGGTACACAAGTGTTTAATACTAGTTTAGACCGGCAAAAAACAACAACGCCCGCCTGCAATATATTTTCAAAAGTCATTGCTTGCGAACCAATTCTTTTATTTTCTTAAGCCTTAGTCTGCAAGCATTGTGATGTCATTGACTTCACCTGCGTGATGTCTCCTGTATAAGCCAACTTTGAGTGATAAAGAGATGTGCTGCTTACTTCAGACATGACGAGGCAGTACAAGACGATGCAGACCGAGATGGGGATCACCATCCACCAGTTGGAGACGGAGCTGGAGAGAACACATCAGACACTCAGTCAGTTATCTCCCCTTATCTCACTCACTAAATCTTGTTGTAAAATGACATCTCCGTGTCATTTATATCCTCATCATACCTGCAAACAATTTCTAACCCTTACTCCCCCTAATGGTTTTCATAAAGTATACTTCTCAAAAGAAGTTAAGGAACACCCGTTTTTTTCATATTACTATAGTTCATCTATCATGGCATGACAAATTAACTTTAGTAATATGGAAGAAACAAGTTTTCCTTAACTTCTTTTGAGTAGTATATTATGGTTTTGTGGTTCCGATCTTCAAATCTTTACCAGTGATGTGCTGGTCAATCTCATTAAAATCAGATCTTAGTTCTTGCTCCCGCTTAACAAAGATCTGAGGACATCCCATTAGGGGTCGGGGGGCACGGGTGGCCCAGTCGTCTAAGGCGCCTTGATTGGTTGTGCAGAGTTGCGTCCCTTGGGCACGCCAGAAACCTATGATTGTGGGTTTGAATCCCGGTTCGCCCTGATTATGTTTCTAGGTTTGTCAGCACCATACCTGTGCTTGTGGGTTTCAACGAAGTGGTAAACGTCTGAGACCTGCATCACTTCGGGCTTTCCTCCCACATTAAGCTGACACACCGTGATATAACTGGAATACTGTTAAAAGCGGCGTTAAACCCAACTCACTCACTCACTCTTATTGTCATTCCAGACTAATCTTACCTTTGGGCTAGTATTTATCTAACACTATAACTGAAACTAACACTTTATATCCTGATGTACCCTAATTTTGAACAGTTAAGACGGCATTGCTGATGTTTCAAAGGATGAGTGAATCAAAACTCAAATTCGGCTTCATACCAGTAGGTGATGTCTTCAGCAATAGAATTCAGTTATATTCCGAAAGAAAAAACTCCTTGATAAAAGTTGTGAGCTTCATTGCACTCTAGCGACGTCACCTATTGTCGAACACCTGATTGGTTTTGGTACTTTAGAGGATTTTCTTGAATGAACAGACATGTTTTGGCGCACAGTTTTCAACATAATTCTCACAGGTCGGCATTAAAACTGACAAAGTAATTGATAGTTTGAAACTTATTCACAAATTATGAATATTTGTCACATGATTGTGTTCACACTATTTTAATCTTCCTTTTCATCATGACATAGACACCAAAAGTCTGAATGATGATGGAATGTTCTGACATGTGTACAGTACTTCACATGTACTCAATGTTGACAGGCTGAAGGCGTGCATTCTCAAGCCAGCAGCTTTGATGACTCTCCCTATAATGTGACAAATCAACATCAAATACAGCCGTTAGAAAACAGGTGTCATTCGAAAATAGGGTACTCAGTGATGCCTGAATTTTCCCTGAATCCCAATGTATTACTTAGTTTGGATCTATGATTACATGAAAGTATGTAAAACTATATGAAAATTTGAATAAATGTTACACCATGATAACTAAATGTTTGAGTACAACTAACAACATACTGATAACGTAGCTCCTCTTGCCCACAGGGCTGTCGGGTAGCCTAGTGGTTAAAGCGTTCCCTCATCACACTGAAGACCCGGGTTCGATTCCCGACATGGGTACGATGTTTGAAGCCCATTTCTGGTGTCCCCCGCCGTGATATTGCTGGAATATTGCTAAAAGCGGCGTAAAACCAAACTCACTCATTCTTGCCCACATATGTTGGACTTTATGCAGAGTCAGCAGGAATTCCAATACCTTATGTCAGTGCTGCCTAAGGGACCTTCCATCTTATCTTCTGTCCTAGAAAATGCTTGAAAAATATATTTATGCTTTAATCTGTTGAAAAGAAAAGAAATTGTCTGCCACAAAATACACAGAGCCTTTTTAAAAGTAATTAAATCCAAATGTTGTCGTTGCAGAGAAGACGGAGGCGGAACTGAAGAAGACGAAGGAGGAGAAGGAGATGATGAGGCGAGAGAAGGACAGCGAGATCAACGACCTCAAGTTGAAGATCAGCAGCATGGAAAAGGCCTACGAGAATATACTCAGGGTAAGACCATCGGGGATATACTCAGGGAAAGGCCATCAGGGATATACTCAGGTAAGGCCATCAGGGATATACTCAGGGAAAGGCCATCAGGGATATACTCAGGGTAAGTCCATCAGGGATATTCTCAGGTTAAGGCCATCAGGGATATACTCAGGGTAAGGCCATCAGGGATATAGTCAGGGTAAGGCCATCAGGGATATACTCAGGATAAGGCAATCAGGGATTTACTCAGGGTAAGGCCATCAGGGAAAATACTGTGTAAGGCCATCTTGTACTTTCTCAGGATAACACCATCAAGAATATACCCCAGACATTTGGATATTTGATACAATATACAATATGGTGATGTCACAAGAGATTTTCAAAGATATTAAAAGCTAAAATGGCAATGGGATGACATCACTAGAGGTTTATATACTTAGGTGATGCCAGTCGGGATTTTGAAAGGGTAAGAATGTGAGAGTCATGCATTTATTAAACGCATGACAAATGGATCATGAGAATAATGTAATAACTTGTCCAACTCTTGTTCTTCTGTTTGACAGGAAGCTCTGGAGTCTCTGGAGGCTAAGATTGACATGGCCAAGACCATGTGGGAGGAAAAGTCTACCCACATTCAAGCCAAAAATAAACAAGTCCTTCTAGAGTTTGGTCTGAACCCATTAGATATCTAGAATTTGGCCTACATCCTCAGGACATCTAGAACATCCAGTAAGCCTTGATTCTCTGGACATCTAGAACACCAATCTCGTCTTGATTCTCTGTAAATCTAGAACACCAATCTGGACTTGATTCTCTGGACATCTAGAACACCAATTTGGGCTTGATTCTCTGGACGTCTAGAACACCAATCTCGTCTTGATTCTCTGGACGTCTAGAACACCAATTTGGACTTGATTCTCTGTACGTCTAGAACACCATTCTGGACTTGATTCTCTGGACATCTAGAACACCAATCTGAACTTGATTCTCTGGACATCTAGAACACCAATCTGGACTTGATTCTCTGGACATCTAGAACACCAATCTCGTCTTGATTCTCTGGACATCTAGAACACCAATCTCGTCTTGATTCTCTGGCCATCTAGAACGCCAGTCTCGTCTTGATTCTCTGGACATCTAGAACTCCAATCTGGTGTTGGTTCTCTGGACATCTAGAACGCCAGTCTTGTCTTGATTCTCTGGACATCTAGAACTCCAATCTGGTGTTGGTTCTCTGGACATCTAGAACTCCAATCTGGTGTTGGTTCTATAGACATCTAGAGCAACTGTTTGGCCTTGATTGTGGGTTTGAATCCCGGTTCGCCCTGATTATGTTTCTAGGTTTGTCAGCACCATACCAGTGCTCGTGGGTTTCACCGAAGAGGTAAACATCTGAGACTTGCATCACTTGGGGCTTTCCTCCCTCATTAAGCCGACATGCCGCGATATAACTGGAATACTGTTAAAGCGGCGTTAAAACCAACTCACTCACTCACTCATCGCCTTCTTCCAATATTGATGCTATTCCTGATATTCTTGTCCATCCCAGCTTCAACAAAGTGATCTTAGCACTAAGGTGATCATAACTCCCACACCTTAACATAGAATTATGACAGTCGTAGCGCTAAGGTTGTTTCGTACAACAACCCCCTGGAGTTTATAGGACGCCAGTGATACTGTACGACTGGATAATCAGTCATAACGCAGATCATTTGCTGAATTATACTACTCAACTTCTGATAGGGACAGTTCTGTTATTCCTAGATATACAGGGGGCACGGGTGGCCCAGTCGTCTAAGTCGCCGCGATTCGCTTTGCAGAGTTGCGTCCCTTGGGCACGCCAGAAACCTATGATTGTGGGTTCAAACCTGGTTCGCCCCGATTATGTTTCTAGGTTTGTCAGCACCATACCCGTACTCGTGGGTTTCTCTGAAGTGGTAAACGTCTGAGACCCGCATCACTTCGGGCTTTCCTCCCACATTCAGCTGACATGCCGAGATATAACTGGAATACTGTTAAAAGTGGCGTTAAACCCAACTCACTCACTCCTTGACATACAGCAGTGTCCCAATAACATGTTCAGAAGTGTGTTATAAAATGTGTCCAATGATGTTTGTGATCAGATTGAGAAGATATGCATGATGTATTGAAGTCTGCCTTTTTTGTCAGTGCTCACACTGTAAATCTTAGCATTAAATAAAATATTGTAAAATTTGTCAAGGAATTAGTGCTTCATTTCATCCTTGTTATAGTCTGGGAATGCTGAAACAATACCTATTGGGATGCCTGGTTAGAATTGGTCCCTATCACTTTTGTTGATCGTGCAAGGGACTAAATGGATCACTTGGTCAGGCTCGGTGATTGGTTGACTGCTAGTCATCATACCCTGTTGGATGTGGGACGTTGCTCTAAATCACTGGATTGTCAGGTCCAGACTCAATAATTTTACAGGCCATGATCATAATGCTGGAATATCCAAGACTGTTGCACTTAAATAGGTGTGTGTGTGTGTGTGTGTGTGCGTGCGTGTGATAATTTGTTTGGACAAATGCCGATTTTATAGTGCTAGCCCAGTGTGATTCCACTCCGTTATACAAGACTGACCCACTCAGACACAGACCTATTCTACCCCGGAATCTTCATGGGTCGCTCTATGTGTGCTGTGTGTGTGTGTGCGGCCTAGTGTATGTACACGATAGTGCTAGCTCACTGTGATACCATGCTGCAGTTTAACATGAATACCGTACCCAGACACAGTATACCGACTCCAAGCCGACCAGTTCTTCTTTTATCCCCTTAATGCCGAGTACCAGGCAGGGTAACAACAAATACCATCTTTTAATGACTTTATATATTCCTTTGTGAAAGAGCTGAAACTATAACATACCCTGATGTTGTGACGTGTGAACTGAACTTGACACTCACTATGTGAACGTCATATATGCTCCAAACTAAACACAAACTAGCCCCAAACCATGCGTCCTGATCAGAAGTAAGGCCCAGCAATATATCCTGTCTAAGTTAGTATCATCTAAAGTATACAACCGAGAAAAAATAATGGAGCTGATGAAATGATAGTGAAGGTGTAAAGATGAGTGAGTGAGTGAGGGAGTATGGTTTAACGCTGCTTTTAGCAATATTCCAGCAATATTACGGCGGGGGACACCAGAAATGGGCTTCACACATGGTACCCATGTCGGGAATCACACCGGGTCTTCGGCCTGACGAGCGAACGCTTTAACCACTAGGCTACCCAACCGACCCTAAAAAGACGAAAAATGGCTGTAAAATTATTTATATTTTCGGGCATGTAGATCAATATCTGGTGTGTCCACCATGTTTGGCGGTCCATGCACGACACCTTGATGACATACTGTTGACTAACTTGTGTATGGTTGCTCATGGTATTGCCCATTCCGCCAATAGAGCTACCTCAAGTTGGGACACGTTGACGGGTGCTGAGTCTCTGGCGTTCACTCTACGCCCGAGATTGAGAGAGTGAGAGAGTATGGTTTTACGCCGCTTTTAGCAATATTCCAGCAATATCACGGCGGGGAGTCCTTGTTTTAGCCCCTTAATGCCGACCGCCAGACAGGGTAACAACAAGTACCATCTTTTAACGTCTTTTGGTATAACGCGGACGGGGATCGAACCCTGGACCTTCCGCTCTCAGGGCAGACGCTCTACCACTAGACCACGGAGGCGGTCTCCATGACTTACAAGACATACGGGTTGGAAATGACACCAGATCGTGGAGAATGGGCACCGCACGACTCAGGTTAACCATAGCATATCTCGAGATAAAGAGACACATCTGGGTTCAGCTAATAGCCGACCAGGACTGGATTCTTTCACCGCATTGTGTCCTAATGTATTGTCGGGGCGGTCGGGTAGCCTAGTGGTTAAAGGGTTCGCTCGTCACGCCGAAGATCCGGGTTTTGATTCCCGACATGGGTACAATGTGTGAAGCCCATTTCTGGTGCCCCCCGCCGTGATATTGCTGGAATATTGCTAAAAGCGGCGTAAAACCATACTCACTCACTCACTTATGTATTGTCACACATGCACACGCTTTGAATAAATTTAGACTTTTCCTCTTTTTTTTCGGGAAAACCTGCTCACATCCCTGAAGACTGTTGCACTTAAATAGGTGTGTTTGTGTGTTGTGCGTGCGTGCGTGTGATAAGTTGTTTGGACAATTGCCGATTTTATAGTGCTAGCCCAGTGTGATTCCACTCCGTTATACAAGACTGACCCACTCAGACACAGACCTGTTCTACCCCGGAATCTTCATGGGTCGCTCTATGTGTGCTGTGTGTGTGTGTGCGGCCTAGTGTATGTACACGATAGTGCTAGCTCACTGTGATACCATGCTGCAGTTTAACATGAATACCGTACCCAGACACAGTATACCGACTCCAAGCCGACCAGTTCTTCTTTTATCCCCTTAATGCCGAGTACCAGGCAGGGTAACAACAAATACCGTCTTTTAATGACTTTATATATTCCTTTGTGAAAGAGCTGAAACTATAACATACCCTGATGTTGTGACGTGTGAACTGAACTTGACACTCACTATGTGAACGTCATATATGCTCCAAACTAAACACAAACTAGCCCCAAACCATGCGTCCTGATCAGAAGTAAGGCCCAGCAATATATCCTGTCTAAGTTAGTATCATCTAAAGTATACAACCGAGAAAAAATAATGGAGCTGATGAAATGATAGTGAAGGTGTAAAGATGAGTGAGTGAGTGAGGGAGTATGGTTTAACGCTGCTTTTAGCAATATTCCAGCAATATTACGGCGGGGGACACCAGAAATGAGCTTCACACATGGTACCCATGTCGGGAATCACACCCGGGTCTTCGGCCTGACGAGCGAACGCTTTAAACCACTAGGCTACCCAACCGACCCTAAAAAGACGAAAAATGGCTGTAAAATTATTTATATTTTCGGGCATGTAGATCAATATCTGGTGTGTCCACCATGTTTGGCGGTCCATGCACGACACCTTGATGACATACTGTTGACTAACTTGTGTATGGTTGCTCATGGTATTGCCCATTCCGCCAATAGAGCTACCTCAAGTTGGGACACGTTGACGGGTGCTGAGTCTCTGGCGTTCACTCTACGCCCGAGATTGAGAGAGTGAGAGAGTATGGTTTTACGCCGCTTTTAGCAATATTCCAGCAATATCACGGCGGGGAGTCCTTGTTTTAGCCCCTTAATGCCGACCGCCAGACAGGGTAACAACAAGTACCATCTTTTAACGTCTTTTGGTATAACGCGGACGGGGATCGAACCCTGGACCTTCCGCTCTCAGGGCAGACGCTCTACCACTAGACCACGGAGGCGGTCTCCATGACTTACAAGACATACGGGTTGGAAATGACACCAGATCGTGGAGAATGGGCACCGCACGACTCAGGTTAACCATAGCATATCTCGAGATAAAGAGACACATCTGGGTTCAGCTAATAGCCGACCAGGACTGGATTCTTTCACCGCATTGTGTCCTAATGTATTGTCGGGGCGGTCGGGTAGCCTAGTGGTTAAAGGGTTCGCTCGTCACGCCGAAGATCCGGGTTTTGATTCCCGACATGGGTACAATGTGTGAAGCCCATTTCTAGTGTCCCCCGCCGTGATATTGCTGGAATATTGCTAAAAGCGGCGTAAAACCATACTCACTCACTCACTTATGTATTGTCACACATGCACACGCTTTGAATAAATTTAGACTTTTCCTCTTTTTTTTCGGGAAAACCTGCTCACATCCCTGAAGACTGTTGCACTTAAATAGGTGTGTTTGTGTGTGTGCGTGCGTGCGTGTGATAAGTTGTTTGGACAAATGCCGATTTTATAGTGCTAGCCCAGTGTGATTCCACTCCGTTATACAAGACTGACCCACTCAGACACAGACCTATTCTACCCCGGAATCTTCATGGGTCGCTCTATGTGTGCTGTGTGTGTGTGTGCGGCCTAGTGTATGTACACGATAGTGCTAGCTCACTGTGATACCATGCTGCAGTTTAACATGAATACCGTACCCAGACACAGTATACCGACTCCAAGCCGACCAGTTCTTCTTTTATCCCCTTAATGCCGAGTACCAGGCAGGGTAACAACAAATACCATCTTTTAATGACTTTATATATTCCTTTGTGAAAGAGCTGAAACTATAACATACCCTGATGTTGTGACGTGTGAACTGAACTTGACACTCACTATGTGAACGTCATATATGCTCCAAACTAAACACAAACTAGCCCCAAACCATGCGTCCTGATCAGAAGTAAGACCCAGCAGTATATCCTGTCTAAGTTAGTATTGGGGGGGGGGGGGGGGGGGGGGGGGGGGGGGACGATGGCACGATGTGGTCTGCCATGGTCATTTTTGCGGTAAAAAAATTCTGCCGATAATAATTGTGTATCGAACAAACGACAGTATGCGCAAATTTGTCATCATATCGCCTGGCTATTAAAATATCCATTCACAATAAACGCACATACATGACACTACCGCCCCCACAACGACCATGCTCAAGAATTGTTGCCCTGGCAACCACTCGCTGCTTCATCCCTACCAACATTTTATCGAGGAAAAAACCCTAAAACGTCTGAAAACTGCCCGTCCCTGGTGTTGCCATGCTCATCCCACCCTTTGCCACCTTGGTATGTTGTCAATGTGAAACCCACCACAGGTCGCTGTGCTTTCAGACGGGTTGTATTGAGCCGGGTTTTAACGGTGGATGTTGAAATTCCGTTATTGTACGGAAATCTCTGTTTGATAATATGATATTGATAAATGAGCTGATTTGAAACTAAATTGTTTAGTACAATTAATGTAATGAGACAATCTTACCTAGGTGTTAGTTATTTTAGGCCTGTCGTCTGTCATATACAGGGTGTCGTCACTCCAGAGCGATATTTGAATTATGTGTTTAGACTGAACGCGAGAGCGACATGCGGTAATGCTTTTGAAGTTTGAATCTGTTTACGTAAAGGATTAGTCTGTTTTAACATAGGATTAGTATGTTCACCGTGACCACATCTCAGTAATTAATTATGATTTAGTAATCATACTTATCATTGTGGCACGTTCAATCAGTGTCAAGCGAAGACATCTGCAGTTGTAACCACAGATGTTCCAGGTATTTATATAGACTAACAACGCGTGTCGGTCTGACGTTGATTAATGAACAATTTGCATACTCATATATGCAAGGGGCCGACATATGGTTCTCAGTAGGAAGTGACAACTTGGTGACGATGGCTTGCAGTAAATACAGTTTTACTTTATACATGTAGATATATACATACAAATGACACTATGTGCCAAGTCAGCACATAGTGGTAGTGCTTGTTGTCTTGGTGCCCCAGAGCACCCAGCCTAACCCTAGCTAGGCTAAGGGTAAGACCTTTTTTTCCTTCTCTCCTCTCTGGACCAAGGCTTATATAGCCAAGGTCACCTGACATTTAGTAAGTAATAAATATAAATGTAAACAGTAAATCATCAGTGACATACTTGCACATCCTGTTCAGGATGGCAGACTCCTTCTAGATATTTTAGGGGCGGTCGGGTAGCCTAGTGGTTAAAGCGTTAGCTCGTCACGCCGAAGACCCGGGTTCGATTCCCGACATGGGTACAAAGTGTGAAGCCCATTTGTGGTGTCCCCCGCCGTGATATTGCTGGAATATTACTAAAAGCGGCGTAAAAACTCACTCACTCTAGATATTTTATATCTATGATTTAATGACCGTTTTTTTTCTGTAAAATATGTTCATTTCAGAGACTAGATGTCAGTCCAGGTCTCAGTGCAACCCCACCCGTTTGACGGAAATTGTCCAACAGTCAGATATTACACTTTTTGATCTGACAAACACTCGGGCAAGATAGGATATCGACGGCCCCCGCCGCCTCCATCGTTCCCACAATTCGCCATTTTATCTGTTCATTGAGATCCTGTCTTTTTAAGCGTGTGATTTGCTCAATTGCATTAGTGATTGTGTGTTCCCCAACAGACGCACACACTTTGGCTTCTGTGTGCACGTGCATCACGTGCTGTTCGTGCATGATGTGAAATTTCATTGCAGTATTAAATATACACCTGTAGTCTGTCTGACAGACCCTGATACAAATATATATCAAATACAGCCCATGCAAGTCTAGGTGAGGTGAAATGGGGTTTAATGTCGCGTCCAAGATTATTACACTTATATAGCGACGTGCATGTACGTGTGTGTGTTTGTGTGGCTGCTTGTACTAGTCCGGACTGATGCCGATTTATAGTGCTAGCTCACGGAGATACCATGCCGCAGTTAACATGAATACCCCACTCAGACACAGTATACTGACTCCGAGCTGACCAGTCCTTGTTTTAGCCCCTTAATGCCGGAGTACCAGACAGGGTAACAACAAGTACCATCTTTTAACGTCGTTTGGTATGACGCGGTAGGGGATCGAACCCTGGATCTTCCGCTCTCCGGGCGGACGCTCTACCACTAGACCACGGAGGCGGTCTTCGCAAGTCTAGATTACTGCAGTATGAAGAGAGTCACTGTGCTCCCTTTTATTATATTTTTATTAAGATAACTGAACAACTGTTTTTTTCAGTACTATATGTTCATTTCAGAGACTAAATATTATTTATTGCACTTGGCTCAACCACAGTTACATTCAAATCATTTGTGGCCTTATATTGTGTCGGCAGTATATGTATAATGACTACTCTTTATGCGCATAAACAGCAACGTCACCACATATTACAAAAACGGAGCAAAACTAGTCTGACAGGATTGATAGGCTATTTGTTACTTGCAGCGAAACATCCACATGAACCCACAGAGCAAATCGACCCGAGTCACGGACCACTGATCCTGAATAAAATCACAGTCCAACCAACCCAGGATGTCCTCGATGAATTACAGCTACAGATACCCTCATGTATCTACCCTGATTTAGCGAAGCGACGACAATAATAGTGACTGTCGGGTACTCTGACATGGACAGGCGTGACACTGTTTGACCATGGATCTCTTTTACCGGGTGCTGCTACTTCCGGTCATTTTGAAGGTTGTCATGGGGACAGGTAGGCGTGGTTATGCATGCTATGTATATTCTAGTCTCGTTTTCAGCTCTGGTACTGCCGTATATCTCTAGGAACTAGGGTTTGGATGAGTCCAAATTTACTACCCGGGTACCCACACGCCTTTTACCCGACCCTACCCGGGTACCTGCTGTGGTGTCAAGAGATAGCTACAAAATGTCCGATTGGGAATAGTTTGACAGTAGCCCTGACAGAATTATCAAGATACACGTATAAAACGTTGTGGTTATGCATACACTGAAGTTGACTGAAGTTTTAGCTTTGTTCAAACATATGTAAGTCAGAAGGCACGTGTTCATAGTCATAAAGAAATGCGAACATTAGAGACTTAAAATTGTCGTGTAACCATGTAGTTATATAGGGAATTTCTGTCATGAAACAAAATATCATGTGACTAACCACGGGTCCAGGTAATCCTGTGGGTACCGGGTCCTACTCAGTACCCACCCGACCCGAGTTACCCGTCCCGGCC